>NW_026652289.1:35309960-35433226 GCF_009828535.3 Hylobates moloch | reverse complement strand
TTTTTATTTTAAAGGATAGCAAGTGTGAGAACACTACAATTCATGCTGTGCTTCTAACCTGATTACTTTTTTGTAAAGAGTCTCCTTTAAAGGAGTATATATATACATGTATATATATACGTGTATATATGTGTATATATATACGTGTATATATATACGTGTATATATGTGTATATATATACGTGTATGTGTATATATATACGTGTATGTGTATATATACGTGTATGTATATATATACGTGTATGTATCTACGTGTATGTATATATATACGTGTATGTATCTACGTGTATATATGTGTATATATCTACGTGTATATATGTGTATATATCTACGTGTATATATGTATACATATATGGTTTGCCTGGATTTGGAGTTTTCTGGGATATGTATGGAATTCTCCATTCTAAAAACAGTACGGTCTTGAGCAAGGCGGGTTGAGTTGGTTACTCTTCTATGTTATCAGCTTCCTAAAAGAGCAATGCCTTACAATTCAATTTACATTAATTATAACACATTGTGGGAGAGAGACTGAAATGTTGTGAGTAGTAGATTCTAAGGAAATCTAACTTGTCTTCTTTTACTGCAGAAGAGAACAATTTTTTGAGTGAGCACAGCATTTTCTGGTGAGTACCCGTGCAATATTTTGTTATCACCAAGTGCTCAGGAAAAATGGCCAAGCCAAGAAATTCATCATTACCATGTGATTTTAAGGTTTGCCACAATTGTCTACCTATGGAGATTCTGCACAACTGAAAAAATTAGAATGGCATCTCTAAATATGAGTCCATTTCACAGGACTCCCAAAATATTACATAAAAAGGAAATTAAAGTTACCAAGTGCTTTAAAAATTTGGTGACCACACATGGATATACACACCTACTGTTGGGGAAATCTTATATAATTTTGAATATAGGTATTTGTTGGTCTATATGAAGGTAACTGATTATATTCTGTCCAGTATATTCTACCAAGAGGATGTTGTTCAAAAGAGAAAGCAACTGATTACCCAATATAAACATGTGTGTTGAGTGTGTGTTTAGTTATGGTCTAATTTATAGTGCGTAATGAAAATAAGATATAAATATATGCAATAGTTTCCCAGTTTGTGCAATACTAGATTTGTTAGAGAAGTGATAGAAAACCAGAGAGTTTCAAAAAGATGGATTACATTTTTAAATATTCTTGAAAATATTCATGGAAGTTTAATGCTAATGGTACCCACTATTGAACTGCAATGTCATGGACTGCTGCTTAGAACTAGGTTCTCAGAGACAGTGACAGAACTAGTAACGAAAAGTTGTTATATTCTTCTCATTTAAAATGTGTGTGGACTGTCCGTCTTTGACAATTATAAATTATTTCCATGGAAACCAAGGGTTAGAAATAAATAGATGTCATCTCAGAATTGCAACAAACGGGACTACAGAGGAAGCTTCTCGTCAGTGGTTTGGTCAAGATATTGCATTGTAAACATTTTTAAACAAATTTTCATGACTGTGACTCAGAGTGATCAGGTGATTAGGAAATAAATTGTCAGAGAAGAGGTAAATTATCCTTTTGGTAAAATAAGAAATATCAAGGACAGGAAAGAAAATATAACTTATATGGGATTCGAGTAAAAGACCAGAAACTTAGTTTGACTCTTAGCAGTAAATTAATAATAAAAATCAATATGACCCCTTGTCAAACTCAATGAAGAGTCTGTGCAAAAGATGCTACTTAAGGCTTAGACCTGATGTCCACTTAAAGCAATCAGCAATAACATTTAGGCCAATTATGTTTGCTAATTTTGCTAATTTTGTTAACCTTGAGTTTCAGAATATTTCATTATTTTATAAATCCATTCAGTTGTATTTTCTCTTCTTAATTAAATATACCTAGTATTTACTGGACAATAGCCAAATTATTGATCTGAAGTCCAATTATTTAAGATGTTTACCCCCAGAAGGGATTATTTAAAACTTCACAACATCTAGAGTAGCTATCCAGTCTCAGTGGTGTTATTAACATTGTTGTGTGTAACAAAACATTCTTTCTAAGGAACAAATTAATTATATTTCAAATTTAGGTATTTGAGTGTTAAGTAAATAGCACTAAATTACAATAGGATTGTATCAATTAATAAATCTATGCTGAGGCTACCAAAATGATAACACAGTCCAATAAAAACTGTGAATTTTCTAATTGATTTCTTATTGATTGATTGTCTAGATTAATTGAATTCAAATATTTGAATAACTGGGAATAACGAATTAGTGAGGAAAAAAATGAAGTTACATTTAACACAAAGCCAAAGTCAACATAACAACAATAGTAAACAATAATACTCTGACAATGGAACTAACCAAATGCTTATAATGCACTAGTTACTCTTCATAGTGCTTTGCACATACTAACTCATTTACTTTTCACAAAACCACTTAAGGGAAGTTACTAATATTATTCTCTGTGTTGTAAGTGAAGATACTGAAAAATTTGGCCAAGATAAAAACAATAATTCAAACGCAAACAACAGAACAGAATAATCTCTTGTGGATTATCTGAATCTGAGTTTTTGTTGATGAGCAGCAGTATCCCAGGTTGACCCACTTCTCCCATATTTTGGTGCCACTGATGAGTCAAGTAATCTTCCAGCCCAAGCTCTTGTCTTCTTATGATACCACACAGAAGTGGTGATAAGGGTGATGTGAACCCAGGAGGTGGAGCTTGCAGTGAGCCAACATCTCGCCACTGCACTCCAGCCTGGGCAACAGAGCGAGACTCCGTCCCCCGTCCCCGCCCCCCAAAAAGAAGTGGTGATAAGGCTGACTTTTCTGTTTAAAGTGGGGGTTACATCAACAATAGACTGGATAGAGAAAATATGGGACATATACACCATGAAATACTATGCAGTCATAAAAAAGGAACAAGGTTATGTCTTTTGCAAGGACATGGATGGAGTTGGAAGCCATTATCTTCAACAAACTAATGCAGGAACAGAAAACCAAACACCACATATTCTCACCTACAAGTGGGAGCTGATTGTTGAGAAAACATGGACACATTGGGGGAAAAACACATACTGGGCACTAGGGGTAGGGAGAGCATCATGAAGGACTAGCCAATAGATTCTGGGCTTAATACCTGGGTGATGGGATGATCTGTGCAATAAACCACTATGGCATATGTTTACCTATGTAATAAACCTGCACACCCTGCATATGTACCCCTGAACTTAAAATAAAAGTTGGAACAAAACCATAGAAGAAATAAAGTAGGGACTGAAAATTTTGACAACACTAGGTCTTTTACCTTACTGGGGGCAGGCAAAAGATGTTTATTGGCCCTTACAAACTGATAGTTAGCCAAACGCTTGGGAATCATAATGTGATGATAGCACAAGTGTAGGTTCATTTGGGACAGGGATAGACTGGAACAGAAATAAAAATATCTATGTATTGAATCTAGACTCTAGTCTCTTTTTTTCTCTCAAATGCAATAAAAACTTACTAAATTCCATATCATCATATTTTGTCATTTTATTGAAATTTGATTGCAGTGTGATTATTTTAAAAGATTCGAATTAAATGAATAGTGCAGAATACATAAGAAAACAACAACAAAATAATAATTTCCAAGAATATGGAGGTATTATCAAGAGGTCACCCTTTCTAGTACAGACACCACAAGGTCAAGATGTGCATAGATTTAATTCCTCTCTCTGATTATTTTTTTCCATTACACTGTTGATATGTTACAGTACTTGATGTTCTGTGTTATTAGCAGTGAATATTAGTGGCACTTAGACCTGGTGTGTAATTCTGTATCTATATTAATTGCATCAATGTATGGTATAATAAATACTATTTTAAAAAGTGTTGAGAGCTAACCTTTAGAACTTTTTTACAAGTGAAGTTTCCAAAGAGAGAAAAAAAAGAAAAAGTAATTCACCTTCATTTAACAATCATAGAAAGTAAAATCATCTGCTGTAAAATATTTAAATATAAATTTCATATTTTGAAATGATCTTTTCAGAAATAATTTCAAAATCCACTTATATCTGTAGGAAAAAATAATAACAATTCTTCCCACCCCCTCCCACCATAGAATAAAGTGCAAAGAACATGGAAAGGCAATCCACAAAAATGGCTAAGAAAAACAAAAGTTGGTTTTGTACTATTAATGTAGGAAATAGATGTAAACTAGAGCAATAACAAAATAATAGTTTGAGATTGTTTATTTGTTTTCTCTAACACTGCAAATAAAGACTATGATACTCAATGCCAATGATTAAAATTTCATAGATAGATAGATAGATAGATAGATAGATAGATAGATTGATTCTCTTATCCACTAATTCTAAGGATTAACCCTCATAGAAAGAATTATAAATGAGAACAAACTTTACCACATATATATTTGATATGATTTGTCTGTGTCCCCACCCAAGTCCCATCTTGAATTGTAGCTCCCATAATTCCCATGTCATGGAGGGAACCAGTGAGAGGTAACTGAATCACGGGGGTGGGTCTTTCCCATGCTGTTCTCATGACAGTGAATATAACGGAGAGTCCCTCTGCACTAGCTCACTCTTGCCTGCTGCCATGTGAAACATCTTTTTGCTCCTCCTTCGTCTTCCACCATGATAGTGAGGCCTCCTCAGCCACGTGGAATTATGAGTCCATTAAACCTCTTTCCTTTATAAATTAAATTACCCAGTCTTACGTATGTCTTTATTAGCAGCATGAGAACAGACTAATGCAATATTCATTGTGGAATTATTTTAATAGTAAACAACTAGAAAAAAAAAACCACAAATTCCAGACAATAATGTTTTACAGGTAAATAAAATAATAATAAAACTATCATTTATTTACTAAATGATTATTAGTTGTCTGGAAATTTGCCAAATGGTTTACTAACATGACCTCAAACCTCCTAAAACACCCTATGAAGTAGATATTATGATGTTCCTCCTTTTGAAGATGACAAAATGGAAGTTCAGAAAAATTATGTGACTATCCTAACAAACCTAGGAAATCCTGGCTGGTTCAGGATTCAAACCAGACACATCTTATTCCAGAGCCTGCGTGCTTACCATTGCACTGTACTGCCTCCATGTAATGGACCGGTAAGTGTAACTAATTAAAATTATGTTTCTAAATTGCTTTTAACAACCTGATAATAGCATGATGGGGGAGTGAGATATAAAATAATGCATGGCATACACATTGAACCAGTGTTCACTGAATAATTATTAATGCACACATATTGAGTGTAAGGTACTTATAAACTAGTTCAGAATAATACACAAAGAACTCAATTGTTTTTAAAATCTGGAAGGAGACATAAAAATACATAAGCAATATTCTTCTCTGGGTAGCAAAAATAATGGTAGTTTTTATATTCTTCCTAATTTTTTCCCAAGGGTCTGCGCAATGAGAAATAGCTATGTGGTGTCCCAATAGCATGATAACCCTGATGCTGCACTTCAGTCCCAAGGTGGGCTGGGTAGCCAAGGACAGAGAAACTGTCATGAAACTGAATTGTCCACTAAGTTTATTCCTTTTTGGATATTAGATGCCAGATTATTTATTTGGTTTTGGAAACTAGTAACAGGATCAGCTCAGCCGGAATGGGTGCTCCTTTTCCCATGGTCCTGCAGATTCATGGCATTTTCACACCAGATCCCCAACATTTAGTTATTTAAGTGGTGTAATTTGTCAGTACAGGTTTCTCTCCCTTAGTGTTCCCTTGACAGGTGCACTTGTGAAAGACAATAAGCTCGTTTATTAAAGCCAGTCAAAGCCTTTCCACAACCACCTCCCAGAAAACAAGCAAGTAGAGGAATACCAAGAACTCCAAATTGGTGCAAATGCATCATTATGCAAGTGCATGTCCAACTCAATGTTTTTTAAATTATTAAAGCATGCAGTGATGTGCATAGTCTCTATTCTCAACACAGCAACCAGAATTCTTCATACACATCTTAGATCAGTTTATTGACTCTGTTAAAATTCTCTACCATGATTTGTAGTTATGCTACACCTAAAATCCAGAGTTCTTTCAATAGTTCAAAAGACTGTGATGTGCTTCTCTCATTCATATTGGTCACCCCTACCTCTCTAAGCTCACTTCCTTCCTCCTTGCTCATTCCAGGCCAGCTATACCTCCAGAGCAGGTTACTTCAATGTGCCAAGTTGGCTCCCACAGAAAGTCCCTGCCTGCCAGTTGGGCTTGCTTGTTTCCCATCTTGGGTAATTTCCTCAACTTCTTCAAGATTCCATGAGGCTTGTCCTAACCGCCTTAACTCCTTTTTAAAAATTTAAAAATTTGCCATACTCCTCCACCCACACAATTCTGATTCCTTTCACTCCACTCTTTTCTCTTTTGTCAATATAGAACATTTATAACCTTGTAACATTATATAGTTTATTCATGTATTATCTTTCCTATTTATTATCTCTCTCTCCCACCTTTAGAAGGTACACTCCTAGTGGGCAGATATTCTTGTATTTCCATTGTTAACTGGTATTTACCCACGTGTACATCACATCCCAATTATCCAGATACCTCAGAACATCCCTGCATTATATCAGTACTCAGCACATATAGGTTGGGTGAATGAGTGTTACCACTGGCTGATATATAAGTGTAAGCACACCTGGGCTGCATAGGGTAAATGGCCATATCATATTTAAAGTTCAATACTAGCTCTTGCCATTCCCTTCACAGATATATCACTAGTATGCCCCAGCTATTTTTTAAATAAGTAAATACCAATATCCCTAATCTTGTGCAATCATCTCACAAGTTATAACTGTGAAATACTAGTGGTGGCTGATTTATAGCACATCCATCTTTTATAACGTTTACAAGACTGGAAGTTTGATGAAGTGATCAGTAGCTTTCGTTTCTTATCTTAGCCTAAAGCATAGTCTTTACCTCCACCACTAGTTCTGCCTTTGCTCATGCTTTTGTTCTTCTAAGCCTCTGGTCCATTTTAGCAAAATTGTAATCTCGGTAAAGGAACTTTTTCATCCACCTGCCCATTGTCAATTAATGATGCCTCATTAGACAAATCACTCGGAATGCCGACGAGGTTTTCCTGAACACAAGGGCCAGTCTGATCGATTGTTTTACCACCTGTGGCTCTTGTGTGAACAGCCAAAGGTTAGCCCAGTTCTTGGGGGCCTCCATCATGTCAGCAAAAATTAGCAAGAAGGTGGTCAAGTTGTCAATAGAGCACAGAGACAATTAGTTAATGATTAGGGAGCCAGCACTTGAGGAATTGATAACAAAATGAGCCATCTTGGGTACAATTTGAATACATTTAGAAAATCTGTAACACGGTAAAAAGTACATTAGCACAGAAAGAAAAATGATGTGCTTTGAAACGAAATTTAACAACAGAACTTACTGGTGGGCAGAAATTTGCCCAGCCTGGTATAAGGTCACGGCTATATCAGAATAATGCACTAGTGTTGATTAAATAGATTAATTATTAACCCCAACCATGCTACTTGCTTTACTTCACATAGACTTATCTTCTGAGTTTGGATTCATATATTTATTGATTCTTTCATTCAGCAAATAGTTATTAAGCACCCACTATGAGCCAGACACAGTATTGGGCATCAGGGAAAATAATGACAAATGCAGTAGGCTTGGTCCCTTCCTTTTAATATGCGAAATTCTGGTAGAGGGGTCAGATTTTAACACATGGACACAGAGAGGGGAACATCACACACCAGGGCCTCTCGGGAAGTGGGGGGCAAGGGGAGGGAGAGCATTAGGACAGATACCTAATGCATGCAGGGCTTAAAACCTAGATGACAGGTTTGATAGGTGCAGAAAACCACCATGACACATGTATACCTATGTAACAAACCTGCACGTTCTGCACATGTATCCCAAAACTTAAAGTAAAATAAAAAATAAAAACAAAATAAAACAATTAAAATAATTCTAAATTGTGTTTAAGTGTGTCGAAAATATCTGGAATGAACTGGGGGTGAGGGAGGAGAGAGGCCCTTCAGATAGTTAGGAGAGGAGATTAATAATTGAGATTTAAAGCAAATGTTATAATACATTTTTCTCCTTAGAATATGCCAGTTCTTGGGCACTCCTCTGCAGGTAATGTGGTGTTTCTAACAGAACAGGAACTGGAGCCAGGCTGAGGGTCCTTAACCATTCAAAGTGTCAGAAGTGGGCCGGGCGCCGTGGCTCACGCTTGTAATCCCAGGGGGGATCAGAGGTCAGAGATCGAGACCAGGTGGAACCCCGTCTTTTAAAATACAAAAATTAGGGGTGGTGGGGGGCCTGTAGTCCAAAAACCAAAGTGTCAGAAGTGGGGAAGGTAGTTGGTTTGGATTTATCCTGCTTTATTTAAAATTCTGTTGTGGCTTTAGCCTAAGGGTGTATCTACAGTCACTGAAAATAACTGGGGTGTCTGAGGTCATTTTCCTGACAGTTTGCAAATCACTTGAACCTGCTGTTATCATTTAAACAGCAGCACTGGGAAATCGTGCACATTCAAAGCAACACTGCATTCGTGACAGGAAAAGATTCTCAAACATGAGAAGGGATCGCACCAAGTAAAGATGCTGTAGCATTCTTGGGTCACCTTGGACAAAATGCATCTTTCCTACACCAAACATTGGGTAAATTGTCAGTAAATTCAAGTCATGCAGGCACAGAGGTGAAGAATCCTAGAGCTAGAAAGATTTTTCTAGAAACAAGCATCTTGAAATCATCTACTCTTTCATCATCTCACCGGGAAGACCCCGAGGCCAAATTTCCTGGTGAAGATCCAGTCTAGAGCCCAGCTCTCCTAACTCCAGGCCTGATCAGGCTCACTCCAGAGAGTCAAAGGCTGCGTATTGTATGGACGCAGATGTTAAAAGTTCAAAGTTTCCAGCTAAATGTCTGGAGAGAGAGAGAGAGAGAGAGAGAGAGACAGACAGAGAGACAGAGAGAAATAGAAGTGTTGAAAACCTGTTACATCTATAGACTTAAGTGTGTGTAATTTCATTTCAAACCAACATTGTTCCTCTAACTCACATACCCAAACCCCTGAGTAAAATATATTTCTGCCAAATTTATTTTTACTTCCCAACAGGCCCATTTATGTACAATTAAATTGATTATCCAGCCAATTCTCTTCCATATGAAAGCAGAAAACTGCTTTAGCTGCTGGTTTTCATCTGTTAATTGGATTCTTACTTGCAAAGCCACATCTTATTTTTTATTTTTATTTTTTTGCTTTTTATTTTTCATTTGGTAGAAATATGTGAAAAAGTGACGTGATTGTTTTATTAAAATAACTCATTCTCCTAAAAATAAAGTCTTTTATAATAATTTCTCTTCACTATTTTCTAAATTTCTCAGTTGACAGTGCAAATATAGACTCAAATAAAGTCATCTGCTATCTGGATTACTAAAAAAGATGTAGTTCCATTTTGGACTCCTTCTATATAATGTCAAAGCAACTGATCCAGTCCATCTTTCACTAAAATTTGTCCATTGAATCAAAGAATATTTTGATTTTATAGAGATACAACTGTAATCTTTAAAATTACTACTTGGTGTAATTCCATTGGAATTCTTGACTCCATTTGGGTGGTATGGGAAGAATATAACAGGGAGGTATATTAGAGGCTGAGAGTTTTTAATCTTATCCGTTCTCCATTTTTCTGTATTTTTCTTTTACGTATCTGTTATAAAAAAGCAAAAACAACCTGTTTCTAGTTGGAAATACGACTCTCTGAATAAAGACTACATTTCTAAGCTTTCTTTGAAGCCATATTGAGTTCCTTGGACAAACAGAAGCTAGAGGATACACACACACAAGCACACACACACACACACACTCACACACACACACACACGTATATACACACACAAATATATACACGTATATACACACATATATACACACACACATACATATATGTGTATATGCATATACCTGTACACAAATACACATACATACCTATAGGATATATATTTATATCTACCTATCTATATATGGAGAGAGACAGAGAAAGAGAGAGAGATTTATTATAAGGAATTGGCTCACAGGATTATGGAAACTGAAAGGCCTGATGATCTACCATCCGCAAGCAGAAGATCTAGAAAAGCTGGTGTTATAGATCCAGTCTCAGGCCAAAGGCCTGAGAAACAGGAGAACTGAGTATAAATTCTAGTCCAAGACCAAAAGCCTGAAAACCAGAAAGCCAATGGTGTAAGTCCCAGTTCGACGGCAGGAGAAGACCAGCATGCCAGCTCATGCACCCAGGCGGAGAGAGTGAATTCTCCTTTCCTCTGCCTTTTTGTTCTGTTCAGGGCCTCAGTGGTTGGATGCTACCCCTCCCATTGGAGAGAGTCATCTGCGTTACTCAATCTGCCAGTTCAAGTGCCAGTTGCTTCCTGAAACACCATCACATACACACCCAGAAATAATGTTTAACCCAATATGTGGGCACTCCATGATCCTGTCAAGTTAATGCATAAAATTAACCATCACAGAAGTCTTGTTAGTAAGACTTGCCCAATGAGATACAAGTGGACACATTGAGTCTGGATTCTAAGGAGTGTCCCTGGGGCAAGGGTATATGGTCATCCCCCAACTCTTTCCCTTGAAATATAGCTGTGATAGAGAGGGCTGGAGAGCTATACTAGGACATGAGTTGGTGATCACAGAACCATCTTAGTAGCCCTGGACTGCCTATATTTTCAGAAGATAAAAATATAAATTTCTATATGGTTTAAGCTATTGTTACTTTAGGTGTTCAGCTACTCACAGTTTAATGTAGTACTAACTCTTTTACGAAAGAAAAAGAGAGAGAAGAAGGTCAGGAGAGAAAAATACATGAATGTATAGTGAACATTTACTATTGCTTTAAGTGGGGTATTGGAATTAATGATCACAGCAAACAATATGATAGATACTATGATTACCATATTAAGAAGGAAGAAACTAACATTCAGAAAGGTTAAATGCCTTTTCTGAATTTATATAACTAGGACATGACCAAGTTTAGTTTTGACCAACTTCACTAACTCCAAACCATTATCTATCTCATCTAGATGGAATAGCATTGCCTACTGGAACTCTATTAAAAGTTGGTTTTTACCAAGGTGGAGTGCAGAATCATTTCACAGTGCCCAGAGTCCAAAATATATTATACCAGAGTTTAGTGTCATCAAAAGCCTGAAAAGAAAGTGAAGCTTCTTATTATAAAATATTTTTACCCCCTGAGAAATTTATTTTACACACCAATAAAAATGTATACTATGTTAATTAAAAATACTAATTTCTATATTAATAAACATCTTTTATTTCAATATCTTTAGGGGAATAAATCTTGAGTGAAATTTGGAAATTTCTTCTGTAAGAATTACATGTAAGAATTTGTCATCTAATTACTGCATCAAAGTGACTGATTTGTGCTTGTTGGATCATTGCCTTTACCTTCTTTTTAGCTTAGAAAAGATCCTTATGCTCAGAGACTTGGTTTAGGAATATTTCAAATATTTTATTTTATAGTGTAGGGATTTGCCAAGGTCTATTTTAGGTCCTTACATTCTCTCAAGCCTTTAAAGATGACTCCTTTCCATTCGAAGGGTCTCGTCTGAATTGTCCAGCACTATTAACATACTATAATAAGAGGCTTTGACTTCATTGGGTTACAAGAGAACACCATGTATTCCAAAAGAAGCCTTCAGAAGATAGAGATATAGAGGGATACAGGATATACAGGTTATCTTCTGACCCACTTGCCTTTCCATTGATGTTCAGATGCTTGGCTTTATGCCTTGGTGCTTTGACACACAAGCATCCAATTATTTTCAATTTAGATGTAGTTGTCAGCACCTTTGCTTTTCAACTCTGATCATGGGTTTCCTAAGTTTCAAAAGGAAAGTAATGTTGAAAAGAATAGGGAGAGGTTTGCAGATGTATGACTCTGTCCCTTCTTCTTCCACAAATTATAGTAGCATAAATTCTGACCACGAGGTTGAGTAATAAGAAAGTTCACCATAGAAGCACAGCAAAGGTGCTATAGGTTCATAGAGAATGAGACAATGATGTCATCCTCAGTTCCTTCCTCTCCCTGATTTTCCACACCTCTCTACCATCCAACCTTGAGGCTTCATCTGAGAAACAGATTTCTAATTTTTTTTTTTTACTCACCAATGCCTCAGTCTTAGTTTAGAAACTTCAATAGTAAAAATGCTTAATTTGGGTGGTCAGTCTAGTTAGTGGGCACAAGATAGCCAATATTGGTTTGTGTTAGTCAATCATGTCTAGCATCTGTTTATTGCCTGGCTGAATGAAATGATAGGTTCAGTTCTGCAGGGTACGGTATGAAAAAGTATTTATTTCAAGTTATCATACTGAAGTTTATTCAAGGAATAGTTCAGATTTTATGGAAACCTGTGCTTTAATGGTCCAATTAGCAAAAATCATAATATCCTCACATGAGTGACTTGAATACCATGGTGTTGCATCTTATGAGTCTTCCCCAAGGAGTCCTGGAAAGTTCAAGTATGCTTAAGGGAGAGATTTAGTAGTCCTCTACAGAATTGTGTTACCATCTCAAAAATGCTCTTTGATTTAGAACTGGCAGTTCAAGTGTGATTATAAATTGTAGAGTAAATCATGATGGGGAAGGGGAATAAATATTATACCTGAGGGTTTGCAAGACACTCTCTAGACAGTAGAAAGCTTTAAATCAGCTAGTCTTGCTTATTTTCTCTTCTCTATAGAATGTTAGCCAAAATCATGAAGTTATGATGGAGCATAGCTAAATGACTTGATGGCAATATCCACATTGCTATGTAGGAAAACTATTTGTTGTATTTATATGAAGTCTTGGATAAGAATTAGAATCTATCATTCCTTCACCAAAAAATAATCAATTTAAATGAGTTCAAAGTAAGTAAGATTATTTTAGATAGGCTATTTTCCCAAGCTGTTGAATTGCTACAAATGCAAATTAATATTTTCCAGTCATTAACACTGGAAGGATGTATTGTGCAAAACAAGGTGTCTTAGGTTAAAGTTAGAAAGCAGAGGAGGCTGATTGCTCCCCTGTGGAATGATGCCATAACAGATATTTATTGCTGTTTTCTGTTGAAAAGCAGGTAACTACAACTAGATTGAACTTGGCAAGTGGAAGCCCACATAGATAAACCTATGCAAAATCACTGTTCTTCTACCATAGTCACGAGTCCATCAGACAAGGACAGCAGTGGCTGGGAGAAGGACCTGACTGATATACACAGAACAGACCAACTATTTAAGACAAGCTCCTCTGAAGTGGATGATTTTTCATGATAATTCAAGTGGAACATAAGTATCTTCACATATTGTGCCCCGAAGAAGAAACACTTCCTAGGCTTCATTGTTACCTATTTTCCAATCATTTCCTTTTAACGCCCTGACCACACATCCAGACCTTTAGCTACTTGAAATGAATCAGTGTAGATCTGTATCTCTGGTCACTTCTCTTTGCAGAGAAAAATAAACAAAGAGGTGTACTGCTCAATGTTGCCCACTGCAAAAATATTCCTTTACCACTGCCCTTCAGCACCTCCCCTGAGTAAGGTTACAGTGCTGCAGTTGTTATTGTTTTTGGCTGGTTCCAGCATTTTACGCACACTCTCTGTAATGAGATCTGAATATTGTTCACACTTACTCACCAGAAACTCCCCATAATGTCATAGGAGAGGTAGAGAGAGAAGGGAATATAGCAGGAGTAGAAGCTTCAGGACATACTAATGTTGAATCCTATATATATCACTTCTGTTTGATGATGGAGTACTGCTGTGCATGGCCAATTTTATGACTGTGTGGATCAGAAAATATGCAGTTTAAAATCAGTAGCCTGGGTCACCTGACTTGGTAATATTGTCATTCCTAGACAAGTGTTTTGACTCTGCTAGGACCTACTAGTAAACAGGAGCTGTTTCTCAAAAGAAGAGTAAATACACACAGAAGATGGCCAAGTTTTGTTTCAAAATTCTAATGATTTATGTTGCATAGTGAATTGAGGGCATTCACCTACAAAAGTTGTCAATGGCTCTATACAACATCCCTTCTGCCAGTGACCCTTCAAAGCACCAATAGAACTGCTTTGTCACATGGGCCAAAATCCCAGAACATTTTGCCTGGCAACTTGAACTTGTTAGAGGATTATCTGTTACCCTGGGTCCCACTCAAACTGGTAGTCTTATGGATTACTTGGTAAATCGGTTGGATTAGCATGTCCAAATTTGGTATATGTTGCCTCCAAAATCCAAAGAAACTCATTTCTTTTTCCATTGTGCTAAGAGGACCCAAATGCAACAATTTTCCCTTACCTTGGAAGATATATGTTTATATGCTGAGACCATTAGATTCCTAGAAATTTCGCCAAGGAAGTAGGACGAAATTTGTGTGGGATTTATTTTCCATGCTCTAGCACACTTGTGCCTTCCTAAGATTTCTAGTATAATTACAACTTTCTGCTTACAAGGTCCAATCAACATAATGTTATCAATGTAGTGGGCTAATACGGGGTCTTATGTAATAGAGATATGATCGAGGTCCTGTGGATTGGATCAGGGGTTAGAAAACTATAAACCATAAACCAAACCGGGCCTGTGACTTGTTTTTATAAGGCTTATGAGTTAAAAATGGTTTTTACATTTTGAATGGTTTTTTAAAATACAAATAATAATATGGAACAGAGACTATATGTGGACTACAAGTGTAAAATATTTACCAGCTAGTTCTCTAGTTGCTGGATAATATTATAGGGGGCTGGGTAATTAAAATAAGACAGTGTATAAGTGTATTGTTGTTCCTTCCAGATGGAAGCAAACTGCTTCTAGTAGTCTTCATTAACAGATACAGAGGGAAAAAACACATTTTACAAATCAGTAACCACATACTAGGTACCAGAAGATATATTGATTTGCTCCAGTAAATCAAGAATAACTGCAATTTAAATTATCATTAGATTAAGTCTATGATAATTTCCTATCTTTTCTAAAATCCATATTTTCTATGCATGGTCAAATAGGCAAGTTGAAATGGAATACAGTAGCAATTCACCTCTACATTCTTCAAGTCCTTCATAGCAGTATTAAATCTCTGGAGTTCCTCTATAAATAAAATAATAAAATAAAAGCAATATTGCTCTTGGATTACTGTTTTGATAGGTAGAAGCTGTACTATGGGCTTCCATAATAGTCCTTACTAGAAAGCTCATTGAAATAATATAAAGATTTGGTGAGTTATTAAATGTGCCTGTTTATATTATTCATTTTGGAACTGAGCAAATAGCAAAAGGCCAAGTTGAAGGACCCACTTGGCCTGAATCAAAATTCCGTTAATTAATTGCCTGGTCTCCATAAATCCCTAATATGATGGGTGGACAACAGCAATATCTGAGAACTCCAGAAATAATTTATGACAGAGCCAGTACCCAGTAATCCATGAAAAGTCTGAATAAGTCCCCTTTCCCAATGCATAGTTACCCTGTTTAAGGGCTAGACGTCCCTTATGGGAATACAAGGAAGAATATTATATAAATTGCTGGCAGACTTGCAGGTTTCTTTCTCATGAGGATTGGACTTTGTATCCATTTAAAGGATGCTAGCTGAGGAAACAAGACTTTCAAAATGTGGTGATTTGAGTGAAACTTCTGTTAACAAACCTAAACCTTGCTGATTACACAAACATGGAAGAGTTTTGAAGACTCCTCATCTATTTCAGTTTTAAAGACACTACAGTCAATTGGCCTAACAGAAAGATCTCTGAAGATCAAACCATTCTGATTACTACTCTTGCTCTGTTGACTATTTAGAATTACCACTCGAACTGTCTCTGGTAGTTGTCTTCACTTGGCCCCTGTCTCCCGAGCAACCCATCTTCAAGGGTCCAGTTCTATAGCAGCATTTCCCACTCATAATCTTGACCTAAACAGAATAGCAACCACAGAACTCTTGAAGACAATGCTTCTCTTAGCAGTGCCCCTCTCAACGCATTGAGAAATTGGTAGAGGCAGTGTTCTCTGAACTTTCCAGGGTAGCATAGCAATCTAGCTAAAGTGAGGAAGGATTACATAGAGTACACAAAGACACCCCTATCATCCTAAGCCTTGAGGAGCCTTCTCTTTAGTATGTAAAGGAGGCTCAGGATTCTTACTTACCTACTAGTAGCCTAATAGTGTAGGCTACTATTTAGTTCAGCTTCTAGCCAACCAATTGCACAATTGAATAGAGTCAGTCCCAGCTGCTTGCTCTACTGCATTGAATCCAAACTCTCTACCTATTACATCTCTGTTAGTAAATATTCTCCTGGCCAAGCGTGATGGCTCACATCTATAATCCCAACACTTTGAGAGGCTGAGGAAGGAGGACCACTTGAGCCTAGGAGCTTGAGACTAGTCTGGGCAACACGGTAAGACCCTGTCTCTAACAAAAAAAATTAAAGAAAATGTAGCTGGACATGGTGGTGAATGGCTGTGGTCCTCAACTACTCAGGGGGCTGAGGGAGGAGGATCTCCTAAGCCCACGAATTCAAGGCTTCAGTGAGCTATGACAGCACCACTGCACTCCAGACTGGACAACAGAGTGAGACCCTGTCTCAAATTAAAATAAAATAAAATACACTTTTTTCTGATTCAACATTATATCACTTCTAACTTGATCAAACACTTTTATGGACCAATATCATAACTTGTCCACAGGTTTCTGTTAATATAAATTGGCAACAGCTTACAACTCTGTTGGTGCATGTACTTATACCTCTAGGGCCTCAGGGACTGGACTATGGTTTCTGGTCCAGAAGCAATGAGAGACAGTGGGTAAATCCTGAAGATCAGCAGTACCCTGAAGACGGTGACTTAAGTGAAGGTTAATACAGGTTATTCACTAAAAACCATCACCTCCTTGGATAGAGAAAATATGGCTGCTTCTACTGGCAAAGGAAGCTTACCAGAATTTAAGGTGTAATGCCTTCAGCTTCACTGGAATTTCCCCATGTTTCCATCCTAAATTTATAGGTTCTCCCTCTTCCCAATGAATGCCCTAGCTTTAAGTTGAGACTCTTAAAAGTTGTGAATTTAATTTGCATTGTTATTTAGCCACCATCAAGATTAGTTTTGAAGTTTATTTTTCAGAAATCTTACCATTGTGGCTATAGGGGATAAGAGTTTATGTTAGGGCAGCCAGAAAAGTTTCTTAGTCCTTGATCTAGACAATAAGCTGAGAATTAAAGCCTGAACTTTTCATTTTCTTTATTCAAGTTATCCTCTGCAACCAAGACCAAGAGACATTATATTGTCTATCATCATTAAAACGTTATTTGTTATTAGTTGCTTGCCCAAAGCTTTGCCTTCGAAGGACACTTGCCTCCAGATGACTATAGATAATAATCTAAAGAATGTTTTGCCAATGCATGCCAGGACTACCAGTGTCCCATTTATCAGTGACATCAGGTCTTCAATGCTCCTATGTCTAGTCAGATCAGAGAACCAACTCCAACTTTAAGGTTCTGTTTCCATGAGATCACTTCTTGCAACAATTACTGCATTAGTCATGGTCCCCTCAAGATAGTAGAGCCACTATGAGTTTTAGGAGAATAGGTGTATTACAGAAACTAGACCTTACACAAATGCAGACATAGAAAAATGAAGCTCTAGAAGGGATAGTCAAAGATCAGAGAGTCACTAACAAATTTTCCTGAATTGCTGGCATGAATGAAAAATTAAAGCTTAAAGAGAAATCTGACACTTCAAGCAAGGAAGTTCATAAAAGGGTTACATAGAAGCTGTGGTCTTTGGGTAGCTACTGCCTCTGCAGGCTTATGGTAAAACATCTACTGGTGGGCCTATGGTTGCAGTTGGGCAGCAAAGCCAGAAGTCAAGAAGATGAGTTGGATATGAAGTGGAGGAGAGAGAGGAAAGCTGGATTCATACCCAGCGGGTGCCTTTTGTCTCTTCATCTCCAAGTTGATTGAGACAACCACCTGAGAACAACAGCCACCACTTGACTTCTGCTTCTGCAGCTCAGCAAGTTCCTCTTTGAGCCCTATTGTGCTAGCTCAGAACCACACAGGCGAAGTGACACTGGGATGTGCAGAGCAGATCTCAGCCACAGGTCTGCAAATTTCTAGTTGGATGCTCTTAAGCAGGGCATTTCATCTTTTTGGCCCTTACTTTCTGCTTCTGTACATTAGGAAGAGTATGATGGTTCTGTTTCATGATGCGTAAAAAGTAAGATGATGTTTTAATGCAAACTTATTTAAGCACATAAAGGAGAATATTTTTCTTCTATATTAATCGCCCTGTGTTAACTACTATACCATGCAAGACCCACCCAAACTACCTAATTCCTAGAAGATATTTTATAATAATAGATTGTATGGTATTTAGAGAACCAGTAAAGAAAACAGATAGATAGCCTTTGAAGCTAGATCTGGGTATGAATGTTGACTCAGAAACTTACTAGTCATATATCCTTGAGCAAGTTGCTACACCTCTCTGATCCTCCACTTTTTAAAGGGAGGATAATGGAAACTGGATAACAACACCTGCTCTTTAGAACTATTCTAGGGATTCGAAATAATATACTGGCCATTTACCCACACTTACCACTTAATAAATGTTTGTCATTATTTCTATTACTATCATTCAGACTGCAAAATACCCAGTGCAAGAATTAAACTCACTCCTACGACATTTACCTGAGCACTTAGGAAATAAATTAAAGTTGTCCATGTGTGTCCACAGACAGGCACTGTCCTCAGAGGATTTATGGCTTATTCACCTAGCTTTGCTTTTTTGTTTTGTTTTGTTTTGTTTTAATTTCCAGGGCCTGGTACAGGACGTGACTCATACTAGGCCCTCAATAACAATCAGGACTCTGGGAACTTTGGCATGTACACACAAGCTGCCATTTTCCCCGCTCTAAATTAAACCCACCAGAGAGCTTGAAAAATCTGCATTTTTCTCTTTAGAATTCTCATGTAAGATGTGAAGGATCTGATCTACAAGACTTAGAAGTGAACGAAGAATTGCACACACACACACACACACACACACACACACACACACACACAAATCAGTGCTGGGTAGCCTGGCTCTGCAAATGGCAAAGAAGAGTGTTCACTTGTCAGTAATCATTGTTTTGCATACCTTAATTCTGGAAAGGGCACCATCCTCCTGAAAGGACGCACAGGTTAGAAGACCATTCCTTTAAAACTAACCAGTATCAAGTCAATGAGCTGTTACTTCACGAATATATGATTGAGCATGTCAGTGGATCATCTGGATTATGGCATGAGAGTACAAAAGACATCTTTGAGATCAAGGCTATGAAACTGATTCTCCCTTTAATCACAATGAGTTCCTGGGAAACATATCACAAATGTTGAAAGGCATAGAAATTATTATTCTTTACTTGTTCTTGTAAAGTTTACAAGAAATGTTTTTCAAAAGCATAGTATATTCCTTCCTAAGTATCATTCAGTCTAGCAATGCATTTTACCCAGTATACCTCTAAGAGTACAAAGGGCTGTGATAAGGTTGTGCTTATAGGCTATGGCAGGCCATTGACTGGATTTCTACTTAAAGTTTTTCTTTTTAAGATTCTATCTAAAGTTGAAGAACTTTATAAAGATTAGCCTTGTAAAGGTTGCTGTATATTTTCTGTGATGGTATTGTTGAAGATACTATTGATTATATTTATATTTACTTAGAGACAAAATCCAAAATATGAATTTTGAAATTCTTATATCTGACATGAATAGCAATTATATTTTCTTCCTATAGAGTGTTCTGTTAATGAAGCACTTTCCAATTTACGTAATTGAGTACATTTAATTTTTCACTAACATTTTAATGACAGTTTTATTATCTGTATTTTATCTAACACTATGACCAGAAAGAATAAATTTCCGAAGAAAATTTAATTTACTAAAATTCCAATTAGTAAGTAGAAGAGGCAAACGACCATCCACATTGTCTGATCTCAAGGATATTTATGGGCCATCCTAGTGTTCCACTTTTAAAACCAGTGTAGTCATCGCTCAAAACAAAATCTTTGTCTTCCTTGACATTTCAGTCAGAAACCAAACTGAAACATGAAAAATGTAGATGTGAATTGGAAGCTGGCCCTTGTTCATCCTATTATGGTTCTCCCTGTGCTGTTAGCCTCCATTGCTCTGAGTAGGGTGCTGGAAAATAATATAAAAGTTTGTATCTCCAACAGGCAGAAGTGCATTCTCTTTTACTTGTTCAATTAAATGATTTGACCTAGAGGCAACAAACAGGTTAAGTTTTTGGCTTTCAAAATTGGCCATGATTTTTCTATCAGGAATATTATGAGCTGCTGAAATTCACGTAATGGATGTAAAAGTCAACAAAAACCAAAAAAAAAGGCCTTAACTAGCAAAGACTCTGTTTCCTGCCAAAGCAAACACTATCCCTAAAGCATCATTGAATGGCGTTCCTATCAGAAACAGGCCAGACATATATAAAATCTAATTACGGAAGAAATATATTTTAGAGAAAAGAAATTTTGACAATGGTGAGTCACAGCCTCATGATCTAGATGGAAAATGACAGTGACTCATAGCTGTTGGTATCCCATGCTTCAAACTGGTTTTAGCTTGACTGGCCCCCACATTTGAAACATCTGCACATGACTAGAAGTCTCAATCTGCTTAAATTTCAATACATCAGAAAACTAAATCCACCTCTACTTTGTCTTCCACCTCCATGGTTAGTTCTTCATAGTGTTCAGAAAGTTCATTTAAAAATAAAGCTAAATTTAGGTCATTCATCTGCTTACAATCTAGGAACACATCCGAAAGTCTTCCGCATCCAAACGTACTCTACCCTATGGGGTCCTGCCTTCTCTGACTTCACATACTATTCTCCCTACAGCACGCTGCATTCTAGCTCATGGCCTCTCTGGTCAGAAACAAACCAAGCTTGTTTCTACCCCATGGGCTGTGTACTGAACCCTTCCTCTGACAGGAATGTTCTCCCGTCTTCTTCTGCCCCTTCTTTTTTTCTTCTTGTATTTCATTCTCAGGTTAAATGTCACCTTCCCAGGGAAAACTTCTCTCATCACTCTATCCAATATCTCCATTTGAGATATTATCCAATATCTCCATTTTCAGAATATATACAGAATTCAAATACTTCTTATTATCTCTACTGTCATTTAGCAACAAGCCTCTTATCATTTCTTGCTTGGATTATTGCAATAATTTCAAAACTGGATTGCCTTCTTTCAATCTTGCCCTGCTTCCACAGTTTATAACGTCGCTGTGATCATTTTAAAACATCACCGTCTAATTCATGTCATTTTCCTCTTGATGTATTCCAAATGTGCCCCTCTCACACAGAACAAAAATCAAAATTCTTATTCTCCAGGGACCTGGGTGGCCTGACCCATGACCCTGACATCATCTCCTACCCACATCCCTTGCCTCTGCTCACTACCCTGAAACTAGATTCCTGGCTATTTTTCTTTTATTTTAACATTTTTTTATTATACTTTAAGTTCTAGGGTACATGTGCACAACGTGCAGGTTTGTTACATATGTATACATGTGCCATGTTGGTGTGCCGCACCCATTAACTCGCCATTCACATTAGGTGTATCTCCTAATGCTATCCCTCCTCCCTCCCAACTAACTTCTGCCTCAGGTATTTTGCATTCTTCCCTCAAATAGCTTCGCTACTCATTCTCTCACTTTCTCCCAGTCTCTGCCCAAGAAAAAGCTTAGTGAGGGCTTCCTTGATCACCCTCTAAAACACTAATAATCACTCCAGTCCCTATGTCAACACTGCTAATCTCTCTTACTATGCTTGGCTTTTTAACTATGCACTGATCACTGTCTGCTGTATTCTTCATTTAGCAACTTATTTAATTACTATTTATTGTCTATCTTTCTGCAGCTAGAATATAAGCTCTATGAGGGCAAGGACTTTGAAGTTTTTGGTACGCTGTTGTCCCCCTGGTTTCTAGAACTGTGTCTAGTATTCCATAGGTACTCAAATATTTGTTGAGTGAATATTGTATGATGGAGTCTTTTTCTCTTTACTAATCTAATCCTCCTCTAGTCATTCATTGCAACAACAAAACTTCCAGCTGAAAATATTCGAAATCTCATGATAAACTCTCCTCCTCTCATTGCCTTGAAGTCTTCTTAGCACCCAAGACCTTAGACTCCCTTCCCTTTACCACAAGGTCATTGCAAACATTTCCTTAGTATTATTTCTGATTTATAATTCTAGGCTAGCTGGCCTTTACTACTAACTCATTCTGTTGCTATTACATGATTTTATGGACACCCATCAATCCATCTTCTCATGTGCTGTTCAAGTATATTTCTAACCATGTGACTCCTTGGCTTCAGAACCTTAAATTACTCACTACTGATGGCAGTGCTTCTCAAATATTTTATAGTAAAGCAGTAGCTTCTCCCCCAATTTATCTCAGATTGATATTTGTGTAAAACATAATTAAAAATAAACGAAAAATGGGAGCTACAAATGGAGTTCAAGTTTATTGTTAGATTTGGCAGATATAAAATTATACTTTAGTTACTATACTCAGGATAAAATAATGGAAAACAAAAGAATTTGAATGGCTTTGTTCATTAAAAATATAAGTACAGACAATATACAGAGAAAATCTTTCTTGTACTCATAATTTTCTGTTGTTCTGTAATCAAAAATTAAAAAAAAAACTAAAGGAAGTAGCTAATCCCCATATTGAATGCTTATAAGTATACTTTGAAGCAATACTCATATATGTCAATGTGTAAATCATAATTGTGAAAAATTTGCTTGCTTTTGCTTGTTAACTCATGTAATCTATATTGAATTGTGGCAACCCTACCTGTGGTTGATAATGTATACCTAAATTGTTTCCAAGTTTTTTTTTTTAACAATACTCACAGGAGAGAAAGCAATCTTACAATATGTTATGAGACTAGAAGAGATTTTAAAGCAAGCTCAGAAAATTCTTTTATTTTCTTTTATTCATACTGAAGCAAATAATGGTATATTATAAAATTTTATTTTTAATTCTTCATTGGTAGCAAGTTCCAATCTTCTAATGTCCTAGATAAATGTCTTTTGATTGAAAAGATGAATCCTGTATCCATAAATTTCCTATGTGTCATTCAACTTTTGATAGAAAGTAAAAATTTTAAACTGTCCAATAACTTGTAGTTTGTACTATTATGACCTTTTATAAATGTACAAGATCAAGACCATCAACTTTTTATTAAAAATCATTGTTAAATTATGAAATATGTTGAAACAATCTGTAGAAACTCTGTTCTTACAAGCTTCTAATATTTGCTTTTGCCCTTCAATTTTACCTTCTATTTGCATGGGAACATTATTATTAATTTAAAATACCAAAGATATGAGAGAAACAAGCAGGTCTGGTTGTCCAATTAGCATCTTTTAAAAAGTTGAGTCCAAACTGGCGACTTCTCTTACAGAAACGCTAATAATTAATCTTCCAGTTTAGACTTTTGAAACAAAGATTTTTCTCTTCAAAATCAATACCTCAGCAAAAAATATCATTTTTCATGATCAGTTTCCATATTATCCCATAAAATCAAAACACTTTCAAATGCAATACACTAGGCTTTGTGTAATTCACAATTTTTATCAAGTTACTAAGTCACTGTTTAGTTCAGCTGACATCGTTTTTCATATCAAAACATTCTCAGTGAAGGAAGCAGTTTATTGATTTATTTCTGGTTCAAGTACCTTAATCTAGGTAACACCTTAATAATGTTTTCCACCTGGGCATGGTGGCTCATGCCTGTAAACCCAGCACTTTGGGAGGCCACGGAGGGTGGATCACTTGAGGTCAGAGTTCGAGACCAGCCTGGCCAACATGATGAAACAACATTTCTACTAAAAATACAAAACTTAGCTGTGCATGGTGGCGCATGCCTATAGTCCCAGCTACTAGAGAGGCTGAGGCACGAGAATCGTTTGAACCCAGCGGGTGGAGGCTGGAGTGAGCCGAGATGGTGCCATTGCACTTCAGCCTGGGCAACAGAGCGAGACCCTGCCTCAAAAAATAAAAAATAATATTTACCTTGCATTGCAGCTGTGCCATCAAATGAATATACTCATATACAAAATAGGCATGTAACCACATTTACTGATATGAATCATGAGCTTGGACGTTGAGGCAATATGAACTTACTGTAAAACTTTATGAATAGTTATTTTCAATGTCTACTACTTATTTAATCAGAGACTGTTGACCTGGAGTCCAGTTTGCACACACACTTGGAGCAGCACTGTTCTCGGCAGTATTCACAACAGCAAAGACTTGGAACCAACCCAAATGTCCAACAATGCTAGACTGGATTAAGTAAATGTGGCACATATACACCATGGAATACTATGCAGCCATAAAAAAGTTGAGTTCATGTCCTTTGTAGGGACATGGATGAAGCTGGAAACCATCATTCTCAGCAAACTATCGCAAGGACAAAAACCAAACACCTCACGTTCTCACTCATAGGTGGGAATTGAACAATGAGAACACATGGACACAAGAAGGGGAACATCACACACTGGGGCCTGTTGTGGGGTGGGGGGAGGGGGGAGGGATAGCATTAGGAGATATACCTAATGTTAAATGATGAGTTAATGGGTGCAGCACACCAACATGGCACATGTATACATATGTAACAAACCTGCACATTGTGCACATGTACCCTAAAACTTAAAGTATAATAAAAAATAAAAATAAAATAAAGGCCAATTTTGGACCTTCTCTTTTTTTTCACCCAAATACCTTTTCTCCCTCCCTCTTCACTCTTTAGTATCTTGCCTTGTGTTTCACCAGGAAAATTGAAGCAATCAGAAGATAATTTCTGTCTTCCACTATGACACGCACCATCTATCAGTGTCAGCCTCTGTGCTCTCACACTTGGCTTGTCACTCTCACCCAAGACAATCCCTGCACTAGCACACTAGATACCATCCCCTCTTGCCTACTCAAGAATGTCCCCCCAGCAATTCTCCCCTGTCCCACTCCAAATGTTTGCTCTCTATTGGATTTATTCACATCATATAGAGTATGTTATTTCTCTCATTTGAAAGATCACACACACACAAACATACACTTAGGTCCTTGTCTTCACTTCTTCCTCCAATATTGGCTTCATTTATTTGCTTCTCTTGACAGTAAAAGCGCTTGTAACAGTTGTCTATATGCATTGCCTTCAATTAATCTCTTGCTACTCTCTTTGAAGGGTCTCCAACCAGGCTTTTCACTGCACATCTCCAGAAGAACTGCTCTCAACAAGTTTACCAATGACCATCATATTGCTAGATTCAGTAGACGTTTCTCAGACTTCATCTACTTGCAGGCCCGATTTGTATTATTATTTTTTTGATATGCTTTTCTGTTCATTCTCACTCCCTTGGTTGTCTCATCCTGGTTCAATGTTTAAAATACTCCCTTATATGTCGATGACTTGTGTTGTTACACCTTTAGCTCAATCTCCTTCCTGAAACCCAGGTATGTATATCCCTACCCTACTTGCCACCCCACTAAAATGTCTAACACTCAGACCTGGTATCAGAGTATTGCAACACCATTCATCCAATTGCTCAGGTCAAAAGTTTTCCTTAAGATCTTTTTTCTCATATTCCACATCAAATTCCTCAGCAAATTCTGGGTGTTTTGTGTATAAAGATATCCAGAAAGTATATGTGGATGTACATTCTCACCACTTCTGCCACTACCAACTTGACCTCAACCATGATGATTGCTCACCTGGGTTACCACAACAACATCCTAAGGTGCAACATCCATGTTTGTACCTTTGCTCTCCTCTGCAGCCCATTATCAATAAGCATTCAAAATGATTCTTCATAAATACAATCCAGTTCATACTACTCCTCTTTCCAAAACCCTCAAATATATCTCAGAATAGATCTCTGCCCTGTCTCTTACCTCCCTGACCATGTATTTTCCTTCTCCTCCCCTCAGGTCTCAAGCCCTTGCAGCCTCGCCAACCACATACCAGCCATGTACTCTCTTTGGAGAATTTTCTGTTTCCTCCTCCTGAAATGCTCCTCCTTCAAACTGTTGTTGTTGTGTTAATTCTTTTGCTTTGTTCAAGTCTTATCTCAAATATTATCTTCTTAACAAAGCTATTTCAACCAACTGATTAAATATTGCAACTTCTCCTTCCTTCCCAGGCATCCTACTCACAGTTACTATATAAATGTGTATATTTATTATATTTATTATTTATTGTTTGTCTTCTCCCAAATAGAATGTAAACTCCCCAAGGGCAAGGATTCTTTCTGTTTTCATTCTGTGACAAATTTCAAGTGCCTAAAATAGGACCTGTTACATAACAGAACTCCGTAAATATCAGTTGGATGAATAAATGAACTAATGATGGAGAAGTAAATTCCTTACATGAAACTTAATACTTGAAAAGGCCCACAAATTCTCAGAAAAATAATTGAAAGGACCCACGAATTCTTAGAAAAATAAATAGGATAAGACCACACCTAAGATATTAATTGTGAGATTTAAGAACACAAGGGATAATGAGAAAAACATAATTTACATATAGTTAATTGGATGTCATGGAGAATGGAAAGCTTTTCAACCTTGGCAATGTTAAAGTGAAAATAAGAGTATAGATTCTTGGAGGTAAAGAGGCATGGCAAGGGAAAGGTATAAGTTACAAATTAGGGAGTCAAGAAGATAGTAAATAGGGAAAATATAACAGGTAATCAATCAACAAATAAGGCCCAAATACAGCCTGTCAATAAATAGTCACTAAAAATATAATTTAAATACATAGCCATGACCTCTGAAAGAACTAACACGGTAAATGGCAAGAAAAAGGGCTGCCTCTGGGGGACAGGATCAGGGATGAACCAGGGCTGCTTCATTTTAGACAGATGGACTGATAGGAACTTTCAAGAGCTGTTGTGCATTTGAACTACCCTTTAATAGCAGCTGTTATATGAAAGGGGCCTTTGACACTGCTAGAACCAAAAGAAATGTGAAACTCCTTGACTTGCAAACTTTTCTGTCCAATATAATTTAATCACATACCTATGTTACCTTAACACACATTTTGTAAATTAGGTTTAAACACTATATAATAATTCTTTGAATTATGGGCATTATTCCCTCTTGAGTATATACATCAGTCATTAGGCTCTTCTTTAGCCCCTCTAGGATTATGGGGTGTTAACTATCATCCAAGACATATTTTACCTCACAGGACTAGGCTCCATTACTGGAATCACCTAGGTGCTTGATAAATGTGTTCCACAAATTAATTTTTTTAATGTCCCATGTTTTTCTTTTTCAAAATTCTCAAAAATTTTCTCTATAATTCCTCTATAAAAATACACACATGAATATGCATGCATGTGTGTCATCATATCTCTTATTTGCTCTCCAGCTACACTATCAACCCCAGACCTGGGACACCCTCATTTTATATGCTGTCTTGCATGTAATGTAAGTTGGTAAATATATGATTACCAAAGGCATTATGTGAAGTTGATAAATATCTGTTAAGTGAACGGATGGTAAATAAATCGGTTGCATCAGTATCTGACAGTGGACCATTTTCTATGGTTTCTGTTGATAGAAATGGTTTATTGGCCTAATGGAGACTGCAACTGACAAAGGACAATTCCATTTTGATTTAGAAAGTCCATGTTCATAAATTTGAAAAAATGACATAATCAGGACAGACTTCAGAATAATTTTGCTGTAATGATAATAACAATGATAACGGTGATGACAATAGCTCCCCTTTAGCAGGGAGGCATATACTCTGTGTTAGGTATGGTTCTGAGCTCTGTCATTCAAATCTAACTAATCCATTCAACCCTCACCATCATCTTATGAGGCAGTGAATATTACTGAATGGTCTTCCTCACATTACAAAGGGGGAAGATGTTAAAAGCTTGCCCAAAGTCCCCTAGCTCTGATATGGCAGAGCTACACATTGACTCCAGGCAATCTGACCACACTGAGTGAAATATCAGGCTTTACATAAAAAAATCCTGGGAAACTTGTCCTTTTCTTAGCGGATTAATCCTTTATTTTGGACATGTGCATGCTAGGAACTTCCAAATTAACACATCTAATTAAACTACTCTTTAATAGGAACCTCTGATTGAAAAGGTCCTTTTGCTCTACTGTGAAGAGTGGAAGTGTGGGTCTGTGGAACTCCAGATAACAGAGAACCCGACTCAAAAACATGATGTTAAGCCCTACTGAGAAAACTACCAGCCCTTAGTGTCAGGGGAATCAATATCATCTTCTACACTCTCTGCAAAATGTGATTTTGAAGAGTCTGCTAACTTATATTTTTCACAACACCACAATCCCCATTAGTAGAATATTGAAATACCTATTATATACATCTATCTATGATTTTTCTATTAAGATATCATCTAAAAATCTACCCAAATTACTAGTCAGTGCCTCAAAATTCAGAAATACCTTGCAAAAAATGTTAATGGTAAACAAAGAAATAAACCCTATTGGGATAAATAATAAACTCAAATGACCGATGGTTCAAAAAATGTTTCTGCATATCCTGTACAATAAAACATACACTGAAGGATTCAAACACAATCAGAATCCAGTCAATTCAGTGAGAAGAAAAGTCATTCGACAGAGTAAGAGACCCATGCACAAATCCAGGTAAAATCATGACATTCAAATGTATAAATATTTTTATTTTAATAGTATCTTTTTTCTTTTCTTTTTCCTTCTTCCATTTTCTTATGAATCTCCTCAATCACTCGTCAGAGCTTAGACATTGCCAATACATTTTCAACACTGATCTTCGACACAACTGACAAAAACAAGTAATGGGGAAAGGATTCCCTATTTAATAAATGGTGCTGGGAAAACTGGCTAGCCATATGCAAAAAACTGGAACTGGACCCCTTCCTTACGCCTTATACAAAAATTAACTCAAGATGAATTAAAGACTTAAATGTAAAACCCAAAACCATAAAAACCATAAAAGAAAACCTAGGCAATACCATTCAGGACATAGGCATGGGCAAGGACTTCATGACTAAAACACCAAAGGAAATTGCAACAAAAGCCAAAATTGACCAGTGGGATCTAATTAAACTAAAGAGCTTCTGCAAAGTAAAAGAAACTAGCATCAGAGTGAACAGGCAGCCTACAGAAGGGGAGAAATTTTTTGTAATCTACCCATCTGACAAAGGGCTAATATCCAGAATATACAAGGAAGTTAAACAAATTTACAAGAAAAAAAAATCAAAAAGTGAGTAAAGAAGAACAGGCACTTCTCAAAAGAAGACACCTGTGCACACAACAAACATATGAAAATAAACTCATCATCACTGGTCATTAGAGAAATGCAAATCAAAACCACAATGAGATACCATCTCACGCCAGTCAGAATGGCAATTATTAAAAAGTCAGAAAACAACAGCTGCTGGCAAGGCTGTGGAGAAAGAGAAACACTTTTACCCTGTTGGTGGGGGTGTAAATTAGTTCGACCATTGTGGAAGACAGTGAGGCGATTCCTCAAGGATCTAGAACCAGAAATACCATTTCACCCAGCAATCTCATTACTGTTACATACCCAAAGAATTATAAATCATTCTACTATAAAGACACATGCACACATATGTTTATTGCAGCGCTATTTACAATAGCAAAGACTTGGAACCAACCCAAATACCCATCAATGATAGAATGGCTAAAGAAAATGTGACACATATACACCATGGAATATTATGCAGCCATAAAAAACAAGTTCATGTCCTTTGCAGGGACATGGATGAAGCTGGAAGCCATCATTCTCAGCAAACTAACAAAGGAACAGAAAACCAGACACCACATGTTCTCACTCATAAGTAGGAGTTGAACAATGAGAACACGTGGACACAGCAAGGGGAATAAAATACACTGGGACCTGTTCAGGGGTGGGGGGCCAGGGGAGGGAGAGCATTAGGACAAATATCTAATGTACGCGGTCTTAAACCTAGATGACGGGTTGATGAGTGCAGCAAACCACCATGGCACTTGTATACATATGGAACAAACCTGCACATTCTGCACCTGCATCCCAGAAGTTAAAGTAAAATAAAGAAAGAAAAGAGAGCAATATGAAGGGTCTTTTTATACCCAATGATTCCTTACTAAGATTACTCAAATCTACAACCGCGTTCTTGAGCATGAGTTATCTGGTGGCACAGGCCTTCTCAGAGGCCATAAATGTTCATTAACCACTAGACATCAACTTTATGATCATTTATGTAAAGTGTCAGAAGTCCATGTTAGTGAAACAGAAGCAAATTCTCTTTTCTTAGTCATACAGTGCAAGAGTTTGTTGAATATCTGGTAGCCTAGCGCTCGTGTGCACTTCCCTTTGAGTTACTGCAGGTGATAGAAACCCTACCTCCCTGTCAGCTCTCAAAACAAATCACCCCAAATTATCCTCATCATTATTTCCACAGCTAGTATGAGAAAATGAGTACAAAGAAATAAAAATATAAACACTTCCTTAAGAAAGGTAGAAACCTCATTAACATCTTCATTTATTTTCCTCATTAACATTGTTTAAGCGCCCATCTTTTTTGGAGGTTGAAAAGAGTTAAGATTAGGGCCTTCCAACATGCTAAATGACATAATGCATGACCATTTTTTTCCAAAAATCAAGAATTTGTTTGTAAGTAAACTGGAACAGGCGACATACATATATGTCCTACACTTGATCTTAGCCAAAATAGCAGGAAGCAATCACACATATGTATTTCCCAAATAAATGTTTACCTCACTGCAAGCCAAAGGTCATAGAAGGTTTGTCTGACATTTCAAAACTTAGCTTAGTTTTATGCACAGTGAGTTCCTATCTATATCAAATGCAAATTAATTTCCAGAAAGTGCTTTAAGCATTTTAATAAAAATAATCAAAGAATGGTTCCAAAGTATTAAACACTATTTTGGAGTCTTTCTTAGCAATCATGTTGCTAGATACACACATTTTAACAAATATTTCATACAGTTTTTAAAATATCTTTTCTTATTTTAGAGAAAAGATATTTCTGAAGCTTGTTCTTGTGTAGCTGTGGATAGCAGAGTTCTAGAGATAGATGCATATATAGTAAGGCTGGAGAACAAGGACTAGGCATAAGAAACCCTTTCTTCCAGTCCAATTAACCAGCACCTGGCTACTGAAGCTAGAGCCCCAGCTTTCCTTTGGAGCACTCAGGCCACTTCCTTCCCGCTCAAGACAGGTCAGTGGCCCTGAATCACACAATTCGAGAAGATGATTTATAGCTGCAGCTACTTGACTCTCTGACTTTTTTGGGGGAACAACTGGCCAAGTCTGTCATTTTTTACTCATCATTGTAAAAACGGACAACCATGGTGCAATTGCTTTTGTGTACTGGGAGACCAGTGCAGAAATTAATCAGAGGTACGACAGGGCATCTTTACCAGTGAAAAACAATACAGGGCGAGGGCGTCCACACACTTACATTTAAGGGAGCATATCGTAGTGCAAATTGGGTCATCGCAGGAAATATAAAAGCATTATTCCTCTGAGATTTGAAAAAAAAATGTAATTACTTCTTCCACCAAGCATGATTCTTTTCAATAACCTTCATTTTTGTCCCCTGGAAATGAAAAGAGGTTTCTGTTAAAAAGGCATTTCCTCTGACTCCGTGTCCTTGAGCTGCACAAAATGTAAACCATTCCCTCCCTCCTTCTTTTGAAGAAAAAGGGGGCTTCAATCTTTCCTTCTGAACACGGTCCATTTAAATAAGAAGATGGAGTCCCATCTTTTCCATCAGCCCCATTGTTTGACTTGTCAGTAATAACACTTGAGCTGAAATTGTACAGGCGTCCCGCTAATTTAGTAATTATTGACATGGTGCTGAGCAGGAAATGATAGCAAACAGAAGGAACGGTTAAGGAGAAATGAAATAAAAGATGTTCATATCATTGTTGAATAATGGTTGAGATCATTTTGTGCTTTAAGTAGGCCCAGGACACCTTTTCCCATTTTCCTGACACATTTATAATTTATGCTTTGTAATAGTTCCAAATATTTTTAGGACAGTGGACTTTGTTTGAGAATCTGACCGGACTGAATGAGAGTCACGCCGCACACACACAGAGGAGTGGGCGAGGTGACCTGCTGCAGCCTCCCATTTAGAAGACAGCCCCTTTCTCTCTGGCCTGCCTCTCCTTGTTTTGAAATTTACATTTCTATTTATTGCATCTCAGCTCTAGCTAAGATTTCTGCCGCCAGGCTAGGCGATGTGACCCATGCAGTTACAGGTGTAGATGGTGTTCATTTGTGTATTTATTTTCAAATCTGGAGGTTCTGCTTAGTCATAAGAATTTCTCTAGTAATAAACATAGACTATCTGAAGAAAGTTGCATATTTGTACATTATTATAACTGTGCTAGAGCAAAGGACATGTGTGTATGTATCATGTGCCTATGTGATGACAAACACTGAAAAAGTAGAGGCAGGACTATACAAATTTGGAAATCATTTGCTGGGAGAATATAAATATTGGCGCTGTGAAAATACAGTGCATCTTTTTCTAATTCAGATATTAGAGAGTAAGAATGACACTTTTTGTATGAGGTCGCCCTGCAGTATGGCATTTACCGTTAGGTAATGATTACCTATCAGAACATAATTTGTCAATGCTAGCAAACAAAAGATTAATGTGACCAATATGTGACAACAAAGTACTACAGCTGCACAGTATTATATTTTCTTTAAAAAGAACTGAAAAACATTTATTTTAAAACATAGTAATATCAACTTTTAGGGCTACAGATATACAGTCTGATCCAAATATGGAAGACAAATAGGCATAACATAAAGCATGGGAAAGAAAGAAACCTCAGTGTCTTAGAGGGCTGGGACGTGGGAAATTGTGATGACGATGACAATGGTAATGCTTATCCTAAGAGAGCAACAAGATGGGCTGATCACTCTTATGTGCCAGGTGCCATCCGCAGCACTTTGCATGGAGTAACTTACTCATTTCTCCCAATAAAACATGGTATTCACATTATAACCAGGAGTAAACGGAAGCTCAGAGGGGAGGTCCACAATGTTATCCAAAGTCTTGATTATTGCTCTAGTCATGATCAGCTCTTTTTCTTTCTGACTCCTGAGGCAGAGCTCTGAAACACTACACTGTATCACTTATTTGAATTTTCTTGTCTTCTTCCTTTTCCTGTTTTTCTGTGGTTCAATTTATTTGTATAAAATTAAGCAAAACAGAGATAATTTTTTAAAAGACTCAGCCCAAGCATAAATTTAGACAATAGATCACATGATGTTTTACAGCTACTCCCTATTGCCCAGTCCCCTATACTAAAGGTATCATTCTCTTCTGTAGCCATTACCTAAAAAAGAAAAAAAAACCTCCAGCCTGGGTGCAATGGCTCATGCCTGTAATCCCAGCACTTTGGGAGGCCGGGGCGGGTGGATCACCAGGTCAGGAGTTCAAGACCAGCCTGACCAACATGGTGAAACCCTGTCTCTACTAAAATAAAAAAAAAAAGAAAAGTAGCCAGGCATGGTGGCATGCACCTGTATTCCCAGCTACTCAGGAGGCTGAGGCAGGAGAATCGCTTGAACCCGGGAGTTGGAGGTTGCAGTGAGCCAAGATCTCAGCGCTGCACTCCAGCCTGGGCGACAGAGTGAGACTTCATCTCAAAAAACAAACAAACAAACAAAAACAAAAAACGAAAAACTCCATTGTCTAAATATGGTAATATTGGAGAAATAGTTTAAGTGACACAGTGTAAAACCACTGAAGATGTGCCATAAAGTCATACAAAAAAGATTTACTGATAATGTAAATGAGAATACCTCCTCAATAGAAATAAAAAGTTACTTAGCTAAATACTCTTTTGAAAGAATCACATAATGTCTGTACACAGGTAATCTTAAAATGTTCATATTCAATCCAAAAAATATACACTTAAGCCAGGTGGCACCTGCATGTAATCCAAGCTACTTGGGAAGCTGAGGCTAGAGAATTGCTTGAGCCAGGTGTTTGAGTGTGTAGTGTACCACGATCATGCCTGTGAATAGCAACTCCAGCCTGGGCAGCATGATACAACCGAGTCTCATAAAAAAAAAATACTTATAAAATTCCTTTGTAGTTGTGTTACAAAATAAATTGTTTCCATAATGCTCTGTTGAGTTGTTAGGCAATGCAGAGTCAGCACAGAGGAAAGTGCTCTTGCTTTCATTTGTCTCTACTGCTAAGAAGAAAACTTTCTCAGCTTTAAAATTCTACTGATTAGGGCTCTCCAAGCTATTCCAACATTTCTACCTTTCTCCAGGAAGTGTAGTATATACTTTGGGCAAACTAGATAAAAATTGATGTCATTACATGAACATTCATATATATATATATACTCATATATATATATACATATATATGTATCAACCAGAGCTAAAACTCTACAGATATATGGACCAGTTATAGCTCTGAATATGTGCACATTACCCATGGGATTCCATGACATTTTGTGCAGATTGCAAGGTGCACATGCCCTGTGGATGCCTGTCATATGCATGAATTATGAACAGAAATCATACTTTATTTCATCCAACTTTATACCTACAAAACCTAGTATTGTGATATTGGTTCCCGACAGCCCCTCCTACATTGGAAACTTCTGAAGGACAAAGATCACATTCCTTGTGTGAATATATGACAAAATAACGCCTTCATTTGGAAGGAGAAGGAGACTTATTATTGGGAATGAGAAGGAATTTGAGGATGGTCCATTTACATCCACTACAGCAGTAGTGGTCCATTGACAATTTTGGCACATGCAGGTTTAACTCAGAATCCACCTTAAGAAGTTAGACACATTCCTATAAGCTTGCAGTGATATCTTTGACTTCACGAAGTCTTACACATTAGAGCTGTGAAAGTCTGGTTTCTGCTGGAAGCTCATAATAGCAGGGACATGTAGTGCTCCCTGCTGTTTCTACTGCACCTCCACCCAGGATTCACTCTTCCACCCTGTGGTGCTTATATTATCCTCTGACAGGTGAGGCCCACAGCTGTGACTAGACACAATGACCAGAGCTGGTTAGGTCAAGTGTGAACAAGCAACTGCAGCTGACGCATCGGCTGGTTGGAAACCTATTGCCTGCCAGGCCTAAAATAAAACTATGAGCTGGTCAATTACATCAGTGGGAGTGGGGAATAGATGGGTTGGAGGAATAATGGCAGGTGGCAGAAAGAAACTGGGTTATAGAGTTCAGGATCATGTGCAAAAGCTCACTTTGGACAGGATGCAATAACTAACTGATGAAAACTTTTAATGCCTCAAAGACAAGTTTATGGTCACTTGTGTGCCAGTCTAATTAGATGCTTCTAGTCCATGGGTAGCTTTCCTCCATCAGTGGCTCAGGGACCCAGGATCCTTCCCGTTTGTGGCTATACTATCCCCGAGGGCCTTTGTGGCTTGGCCATCCACTAGCATGAGGGTTCCACTTCTTACGAACATGGGCTCTGAAGCTGCTACTTCTTTTCAGATACCATTGACCAAAACACATCATGGGGCCACCCTTCATAGCAAGGCAAGCCTGGAAATTAGGAGGGCTGCCTGTGTGGAAAGACAAACAGATTTTTGGTGACCTGCTACAGAAACAAGCCAAGTCACGTTCAAGGCCCAGCTTTATGAGGGACATAAAGACATGGCTGAGTTGCTCAGAGAAGAAAAGAGAGGAAAAGTCCTAAGAGAGATCATGAACCTGTCTTGATTCCACTTACTTCATTGTTGCATTCTTAAAATCCTCACAGTATTTTTTACTATATGCCACTCTTTAATGGAGCTAGCATGAGTAAGTCTTAACCATATAGTTTATAAATCTATTGGCATAATCTGCATTCTTCCTGAATGTTCAAACTAGAATTGAGAAAATTGAAAATTGAGACCAGGATGCTATTGAAACATGAATTCTTTCCATGATCCCCTCAGTAGAATTTAGTGAAATGAAAGGATAGCTTCCATCACGTTATGTTTAATTCTTCCTCAATTTCATTTATCTTTTTACTTAAAACTAGTATTTTCCAACAACTACTTCCCTTAGAATCTCTGTAAGCTACAGAAATGGTAGCAGCTTACTTTGGTCATATCATGGGCCAATGCAGCAGCGCTGTCTCATGATTGTGAGCCTAATTTAACTAAAAATAGCAAGGGAAACGCTGAATTCTGAAGCATTTCTCTTGTTCCCTAGAGCTGAATGGGAACATTTTCACTCAAAGAACAGCTCCTCTTGCCTTATTGCAGCATAGAGAACTCAATCACAGTTTCCCTTGAGGCTGACAACAATTAAAAACTAGCTGCTATAAGACAGTATTCACAGATATTCACAACAAACACAAATTGGTGCTTTTCATTGAGGCAGGCAATGTATGCCACACAGACAGCAGGACTCAAGGACAACCATCTCTTTCAATCTCCAGCATCTTTGAAATGAGCTTGGCTGTTAATAAGACTAATGCCTTCAGTGTTATTCAGTCAGTTTCATTCTTTACAGCTTTTATTTTCTCTTTAAAGACCCTACCAGTCAGTTGGGCCTCTTGATCAGTTGGGTAGAAGTTGGGAGATACACACTGTTTGGGAGGAGATCATAATTTAAGCAAAAAGCCTCCGAGGAATGACATGCCATGTATTTCCATTTGCAAGCATTCCCACCAGCCTCTCTTCTTTTGGAGAACTTCCCTTTCCTTCACCTCCCCCATTTTACTATAACATTGCGTCGGATATTTAGAAATGTTTGGTTTTAATACCAAATGACTTTCTTTTTTTCTATATCTGTTTTCTAACCAATCTGATACTTCAAGGCAACAAATAAGAAACGGCTTTGTTATTGAATTGGGAACAAAAGATACAGGGGAGAAGCATATTAAAATGTTCAGAAAATCCTAAACTAAAATCTGTTTACTAAAGCCACCAGCTGTCACTTCCTCTCCTGGCTGTCGTGCACTAGCTATCTGGAGCTGTCGTCTTGCACTCACTGCCCTGACCCTACTGTATATCTGCTCTGATGTTTTCTTAGAAAAACAAGTTTACCCCCTTCCCCCTCAATTACATCTAAATGTACTCTAAATGTGCTGTCATTCTCAGCTGCATTCAATGTTCTTTTCAATGTTAAAATGGATGTTTATAAGAAGTAGAATGACAATCTATTTAAGAATAAAAGTCAAAGAATTAAACTAAACGACCACAATAGGAATCATGAATGTGGAACTGAGAATGTTGACTTGAGTACCCAGAGCTCAATCATAAATTAAAAATCGTGAAAATGTGGTGTTTGGGGTTACAAACTGTTTCAAATTACAAGTAGCTGTGTCTGGCATGTTAGAATTGTTTTCTGATCTTAATGAATGCTAAAGTTGAGATTTTTCAGGAGGATAAAAAGTCTTTTTAGGAAACCATTACTGATCCTCGTATTTCAGTGACCCCATACACCCACTCACCGCTTCGCTTCAATGTTGGCAACATCTGACACCCTTTTCGGCACGTTCAGGAGAGAAGCCAAGGATTAAACCGGCCATGAAAACTCTTTTCCTTCTCAACTCACTGCTGGGAAGGGAATGTATTCTGTAAATTCCTGTATCTGGCCAGGAGGGCTTAGGGGATAGGGTGGGCTGCTCAGAGCTGAGACACACACTGTGGATAAATAGATGTCCGTCTCCAAAACTGCCAACTCTGCTTCTTCCACTACCGCTTGGCTCCCCGTAGTCAATCTGCATGTGATTCCTATTAAAATCTTGTTTCCTTAAAGCAACAAGGGTTTCAGCATAGAGAATAAGATATCTGACCTTTGGAGCCCATGAGCTATCACTGCTAGATATATTCACTGAATCAACCATCAGCACGCAGGCCCTATCAGCAAAGGAGAGAAATGTGCAAACTTCATGCAGCATTAATCAAACCTGAAACGTTATTTTTAAGGTGTCACGAAATCCACATTGACTGACTGGTCCTTTTAATCTTAATTTTGAACAGTTGCTACTCCAATTAAATTCTCCCACCTAGCATTTTCAAACAGCCCCTGGTTGTTTCCACAAACTCCGTTAATGGACAGCTGTTTCTGACAGCTCCCTGATTTGCCAGTGCTGTGTTGGCTGCCGGCACAGGAGGCCCGTTCTGTATTCTGCTGCTGGCACCGGGGGATATGCAAATGAACACATGAATCAGTTGTCACCACCATAGACACTGTGCAGGGAGACGATCAGAATGTGTGGGGAGCTTAGTTGGCTGCAAGTGAGGGGAGAAGAAGGGGGGCAGGAAACCTTCGATTTCTTGAAGTGAGTTTTCTTTTCTTTTTCTTTTTTCAAGTGTCTCCAGTTTATTTTCACTTTCTGGCATTCATTAGATTTCAGTTCAGGAAAGTGCAATCTGTTCCTCGCCAATCACCAACAGAAACCCTGAAAGTTTGGGAATGATAGAAACATTTCAGGTAAACACCATTAGAACTTTGGTAGCACAAGCAGAATATTATACGCACTTCCGTTTTTCAAATATTTCCCCATCCAAAGTGGGTGAGGGAATGATGGGGACAAAACAAAACTTTTGTTTCCCACACGGATGTGCTCGAGAGCACTTGGCTTGGGTTCCAAAGCCTGGTTATAAGCGCTCTGAATTATTTCCAGCAAGTAATGCCGAACTGCTCCACCCGCCAAGCTGAATGCTCATACACATAACGTGTGAATACGTTAAATGAAGAACAGAGTGAGTGAGCGCCAGCCCCAGGGGCTCCCGTCCGGTCCCTCACACCTAGCCGATGTACTAAACAGTGGAGAAACATTTTTGCTCTTGTGTTATTTAGGATTCAGTCAGGGAAGTAGCTCCACTAAGAGTGACACAGACTGTGGGGATTATGATGGGCTGGATCTTACGTAATTGTGGGATGTGGTGAGGCTCCAGTCACTGTAGGTCAGCAGGACCTGTGGCTGGGAAGAAAAGCTGGACATAAAGTGGTGACCGCAAAGGCAAGTTGAAATCCATGAGGACATACTGGAACCGACAGAGACAAATGGGAACCTGTGAGCACAAACTGGTACTGTTTCTGTCTCTCACTGCCTGCAAGTTTGATGGCACGGGTGATCTGAAGAAGGAGTGACACCCTAGGCCACATTTCTGAACAGGACGTGGCCTAAGACTTGAAGAGACAGCAGGAGCTGGAGGAGAGGGGGCCCAAATGGCTGCCCTTCCCAGCAAGAAGAGCCAGTGGGTCAGTGACAGTATGCCCCAGCTCCGGTGAGGCTGGGAGCCCTACTCCAACTCTCTGAACCTTAGGACGACTGTTTTACTTCACCTGCCCAGTCATTCACAATTTCCTCTGCAGGCAACCTTCACTCAAACCGTAACAGGAAGGCAATTCTGGAAATCATATTTCCAGCTCTGCTAGGTTGACCCTTAAAAATCACCACAGCTGTATACGCAGTTCCACTTCGCCTTGAGAATCCAACATGACATTGTCTACTGTGGGTTCCATACATCAGTGGTAGTACCAATCACATTACCTGGAAGATGGACAAAGAAGACAGGGAGAGCTAGAGTTAGGGATGGAGTCAAGTGGTGAAATTACAAGATGGCCTGGAGTGAAATATGGTTAAAAATGTACCACTGTTCAGGGATCAAGGAGCAAATCAGTGTCACATATGGATTTTATTGAAATACTGTTAGAAGTCCTACAAGATGAGGAAAGCTAACCAGGGCCAGGTTTAGCACAGGTGCAAAGAATGAGAAAGATAAACTATTATGATCTCGATTACACCTGGCTAACACATATTATCTGGGACTTTATGTGTCTTCTATCTAAAGAGAAATGAATACAGACTTCATTTCTAAGTTGGTTTCACATTGGTATGTCTAAGCTGATTTAAAATGGAAAACGTTTGAGAATAGCTTGGTATAACGGATAACTCAGACATGATTTAACAAGAGAGCAATAGCCAGAAGAAATCCTATGCTGTCATCAGAGTTAATTCAAAACATTTGTGGGTCTTATGCTGCTACTCATTAACAGGAGAATGATTATAATTTCCCTTAAATCTAAAATAGGTTTAGAGTTCATAGCAGTTAATTTTCACTTATGTTTTGGATCAAGACACCCAAATTTAATATTATTTAATCATAAAATTAACCAAAGGGTGATTGATCCTAATGGCCTTCTGGAAACACACACAGACACACCCACACCACACAAACTATACAAATACACACACTAATATACATAAATATATATACACAGAGAAACTATAAGTGCAATTCCTGTTCACCAGAGCCAGCCTCACCCTCTGCTTCCAGCCCAATAGACTTGTTGCTCCCAAATTGTTCTTATTTATAGACATCTGTCTATACATATACACACAAATAAACACATATATGTATAGAAACATATATACACATAGATACTTGTGTGTATATATTTTTTCTTTATAACAGAGAATTTTGCCATATTCATTCTCTTGTAATTATATTGAACATCTTCCCATATCAATAATAATGAAAATACCTCATTCTTTACATGCGTTTCACTTTGTCTCTTTACCATAATGTATTTAACCATTCCTTTATTGATGGGCACTTATGTTACTACCCTACCCGCCTTGTAAAAAATAACATTCCCTCCAAAAAGATTCTTGGTGGCATCTCTTCTTTTTTGTTTGGTCTTTTATAACTCATGCGTTGCATTCCAGGGCATGAGAGAGAACCTATGTCCTTTCACTCACCTGACAAGTGAAGAGAACATTAACTTGTGCGCTTCTCTCATTCCATAAATGTTTGGGCTATTTGCTTCTTTCTTCTCACTCAGATCAAGATTATATGATGAAGATAAGTGCTGGCCTTCATAGACTTGGCCCACTGCTGAGCCCACTGCATTCGAGGGGGCCAGTGATTATTTTTCTTCAGCTCTATATGGCATTGTCAAAACAGATTTCTGAGTTTCAAAAATACATTAGAAATTTGCTTCATGGCCATAATACAATTTATTTATTTTGAAACAGTTAATTAGATTCATTGCTTGATGTGAACCTAATGATCTGTATAGTTCCACAGTGAAGAATTATTAGCTCTTTCCAGATTTATAAGAAATGCTATTTTGTATTTCTCATGTCTAGATTATTTGCATAAGCATCACTTTATGATAAAGGGTTCATTTCTCCTGGACAGAATACTCCTTCCTAAGAAATATTTCATAAAACAAGATGAAAGCAAACATTCTGCAGCTATTAGTCTGTTCTTTTCTTCATTGAAGGGATTGCGTAGGTTTGCACTTAGTCTCCTAGTCAATTAGCAATCAATGCTAACAGCAGAATCACTTGTTTCTCTTCAACAAGACATCCTTCAGCTTTAGCATGTTGCGTCCTGATCATGCTTTTCATAAAAGGACTCAGACTTCAAATTAATAGGTGGCTTAGCTTAATCCAGCCTATGGACCAGGTGCTTCTGCCTGGGAAACTATATAACATGTGTCAGATATGTTCTATTACTCACTACCATTGTCCCCTTGAAAAATTGTTGAAATCCATGGACTAGTGAACATAAAAATATGGTAGCCATCCCATCATTGCCTATAACACTTTTATAAAAACAAGCCCATCAGATCTCAAGAATGGAACTTTAATTAGAGTGACCTTCTCCTATCCCTTACCTTTATCTCATATTTTCATAACTCCTTGTAATTCTGGAATGATGGAATTCACTACATCAGTGTTGTTAATGTTTGTCTCTGTCTCATTGTAGATTGTAAGCTACTTGCCTATCATCTGTAGCCTAGACAATGATGAAGGAAATGAAGAAAGGATGGAAAAAGGGGAAGGGGAAGGAATGGAAGGAGGAAAAAAAGAAGGAGGAGGGGAAAAGGATGGAAGAAGGAAACACCTTTATAGCAGCATGCTGTGGAAAATTACAACTTGAATAAAATCAAATGAGATAATTATATATTTGAATGTACCAATCATTCTACCAACATGCAAACTATTAATACTATGCAGTCTATGCCAAGAGCAATGCTTCAAAAAAAGGCATGACTCATAGGACTGGATGGTTCATAATATTTAAAAATAGGAGTATTTCATCAGTATACCTGGTATTCTCTTGAAGAGAGCTGATGGGCATGACTGATCTTTGGTAAGCAGCCTCAGAGTTACCCAACTACAGAGCTCATCTCCTTAAGCCAGCCCCTAACCTGGTGCCTGCAGCTAGCCAGTTTTCAGTAAATATTAGGAGAATAAATGCTTAGGCCAAGGAATTCTCACAGCTGCCTTTAGTAAGCCTATCATTTCTGCCCATGATTGTTAGCAGCATATGACACTAATAATAAAAATAAAAGAAAAAAACTATAGAAATAAAAAGTAAAAATGTTTAAAACTATATTATGTATTAATAATTCAAAGGAAATTAAAAGTGGATAAGGAGTGACGTGATACCAATATCACTGGAGCACACATAGGGGAGAATGGCATTGGATGAGATAGATTCCAAAGGATCAGATGGAACAGAGCTTTGAGTCATGACTGCTTGTATTTATTCATATTTTATTATTTTAATTAATACTTATTATTCTTCAACTTAGTTGATTTATTGAATAACCCTGTAGTTTTAAAATTTTCCTTTAAAATATTATGTTATATAGGAAAGGAATCAAGAATGACTTTATCTTCCACATCCACTTACCACAGGATATGATATATGGTAGAAACTCAAAACTAGGAGTTTGTTTATAAATAAATGACTAGTAAATATTACTGGCTAATTTGTACAAAAAAATTGGCGTTTGCAGAGCATTACTTAGAAAATATTCCAATAGACGACATCTGGTTATTCATATAGTTAAGCTAATGTACATGTTATGTTTTGCTCCATCATTACACGAGTGTTTTGTGTTATGAATTAGTTTGTTATGGACCCACATTTCTTTCCTTTATCAGGAAATAATTCCAAATTATCTTTGGAAGGCCATGTTTTGATGATGTCCTTCATATGGTTTGGCTGTGTCCCCACCCAAATCTCATCTTTAATTCCCATGTGTTGTGGGAGGGATCTGGTGGGAGGTAATTGAATCTTGGGGGCAGGTCTTTCCCATACTGTTCTCGTGATAGTGAATAAGTCCAATGAGACCTGATGGTTTTATAAGAAGGAGTTTCCCTGCACAAGCTCTCTCTTTGCCTGCCACCATCCATGTAAGATATGACTTGCTCTTTCTTGCCTTCCACCATGATTGTGAGGCCTCCCCAGCCACGTGGAACTGAAAGTCTATTAAAACTCTTTCTTTTGTGAATTGCCCACTCTCAGGTACGTCTTTATTCACAGCATGAAAAGGGACTAACACAGTCCTCTTCCATAATGCTAAAGGAAAAAACTATATTGCTTGTTTATTTGGGGGGCAGATTTCTGCACTTTTTGTTATTCCACTTCCATATCAAACTTGACATTGTTTTTGTTTTTCTCAAAGAGATATTTGGAAAGGGCTCAAGAACTCTATAAATGGCAAGTAGGTAGAATGCAAAACACTGAATTTTCCAAATCTCGAATGACAAAGCTTCAGAGACGCACCGTAGATGAGTTCTGTTTATAAGATAAAAAATAAACGCAGCAATAAGCCCCTGAGAGACGCCTGGTTCATGAGCCCCTTTTAAACCACACCAATGTGCTCAAACTAGCGGTGATCTAGGGAGAAAGAGAGAGAATCTGGGGGAAGACAGACCCGATTTATCCTGTGGTTTCACCTCCTGATAACACCAAAGTTTAGGTAGTTGATTGAATACTCTGGGAATGTATTTTTCCAATGTGCAAATCGACATAATACTACTTTCTTCTTAGTGTTTTATTAAGATTAAATGAAATGATGTTTTTATAGAAACTCATTAGTAGCATGATCGTAGGCACATTATGCATAAGTGATGCCTATTCTCTCTATTCTCTTCGTTGATAAATACATCAAATATTCACATTAAAATACACTTTTTGTAAATCTGGTTGGGTGAGGTGGGACATTTAATGATTCTCTGTGTGTGCCAAGCCTGAAGGTGCTTACCGACAGAAACCCAAAGCAGAAGAATAACTGTTGACACACAAATGACTTTGAAACACAGAAGTCAAGCATCAAGGTGTGGTAGTGGGTGGATCTGGACAACCTTTAAAAGCATCTTATTTTATCTGGCTATTTTTTTAATTACAAAATGAAAAGAAGAAAAGCAGTTGAGGTATCATTCTTCTCATTTTATAGGAGGGAAACTGAAGCTCAGAATGTTTCATTAAGCTACCCCAAAACACAGTCGAAGAAAGTGGCGGCAGCAATTGCTATCTCGTGCTTTGTATGTTCTCATCTCCTCAGTCTATAGATGAGAAAACTGAGGCCTGGAGCAGGAAAGGATGGGAGAAATACAGAATGGCCTTCCAGTCCAGTGGCTCTGCGTTTCCAATCCTTCCTCTACCCTTTGCAAGCAGTGTGAGCTCTGACAAAAACAATTAACCTCTCTAAACCTCCATAGATTCTAAATGGCATATTTTTAATTGGCTTGTTTAGCGTTTCCTAAAATATATCCCTTTGGAACACTTGTTCCATCAGATGTTTAAAAGTGTTAAATAAAAAAAAATGTTTCAGCGGTCCAATAAGTCTTGGAAACATTGGTTTAAAACAAAGTTAAGCAAGTCCCTATACTGCAAAATCTTCAGAGCCTTGAAAATGCTAATTGTATAAAAATCTCCAAGGGACTTGGGAACGAACAGGAAGCATCAATGTTTTAAACAAAATAATTTGGGAAGTCAAGTTTTATGTGTTCCATCCCATTGTATTGTATCTTAATGTTTCTAAAAGGTGAGGTTTTTTTTTTTATCATTTAAACATCTTCAATTTTTTCATACATAACACTACAAAGATCACAATACAGAACATCCTCCCCTGAGAAGTTCCCCACCTACCCTTTCCCAGTCATCTTCCCCTAAGGGAGCCAATATTCTGGCTACTATCACTTTGGATAAGTTTTGTCTATTCAAGAACTTTATGTAAAGGAATGTAAGTATATGGAGAATATTTTTCAGTGGGCCCGGCTCCCTTATGTCTGTTTCTTTTTATTTGTTTTATTGTTACTGTTTGGCGCATTTTAACCAGTTCATTGATGAACAAAATTGACATACAACAAACCACACTTATTTAAAGTATATCATTTTAGAAGTTTTGACATATGTTTACACCTGCGAAATGATCATTCACAATCAAGACAATGAACATATCTGTTCCCTCTCCAGCCCTTGGTAAGTCCCTCCCTCCTGCCTGCCCTCCCCTACCATCGCTGAGCAACCACTGCTCTGTATTCTGCCACTATAGATTAGTTTGCATTTTCTAGAATTTTATATATATTAAATGATACAATATGCACTTTTGTCTGGTTTCTTTCACTCAGAAAAAAAAATTTGTAATTCTTCCATGTCATTGCATTTAGTAATAGTTCATTGATTCTATTATTTAGTAATATTCTATTGTACGGATATAACAAAATTTGTTTACCCATTCACAAGTTAATGCGTATTTGAGTTATTTCCAGTTATTGACTGTTACAAATGATGCCACTCTGAACATCTATGTACAAGTCTTTGAATGGGCATATGCTTTCATCACTCTTGGGTAGTATCTAAGGTGGAAATGGCTGAATCATATGGTAGGTATGTGTTTTACTTTTTCAAAAAGTGCTGATGCACGTTTCAAAGTGCTAACAGCATTTTACATTCTCACCAGCAATGAATAAGAATTCCAGTTTCTCCACACCTCTCTAAGACTTAGTATAGTCAGTTTTTTGTTTAATTTCAGTCATTGTAATAGATGTGTAGTAGTATCTCTTCATGGGTTTAATTTGCATTTCCCTAATGACTAATGGTGGTGGGCATCTTTTGATGTGCTGATTGGCTACATCTAATTTGGTGAGATGTATGTTCAAACTTTGTGTCCATAGTTTTATTGCATTTTTTTCTTATTGAATTTTGAGACTTCTTGATATATCCTGCATACAAGTCCTTTATGAGTTACGTAATTTGAGATCACTTTCTTACAGTCTGTAGCTTTTCAATCTCTTAATGATGTATTTTGAAGAACAGAAACTTTGAATTTTGGCGAAGCCCAATTTATCAATTTTTGTTTTCCTAAACTATGCTTTTGCTGTCATAGCTAAGAAATATTTGCCTAACTCCTGGTAACAAAAATTCATACTATATTTTGTTTTAGAAATTTCATGGCGTTAGATTGTTCTTTAGCTCTTTTACACAGCTTGAGTTTTTATATATACTGTAATGTATGCTTAGGATTTTATTTTTGCTTATAGATTTCCAAATGTTCTAGCACCACTTATTTAAAAAAGACTGTTATTTCTACACTCAATTGTTTTTGCACCTTTGCTGAAAATCATTTGTTTGCCTATATATTTAGTGGAAAATTTCTGGACTCTATTCTGTTCCACTGACTTATTTTTATATCTTCGTATCAGTACCACATTGTCTTGATGACCTTAGCTTTATAGATTTTAAACTCAGGTAGTGTTAATTCTCCAACTTTGTTCTTCTTCAGATTGTTTTGGCTCTTTTTAATCCTTTGAAGTTCTATGAAAATTTTAGAACCATCTTTTCAAGGCCTATGAAAATCCCATGAGATGTTGCATGCGATTGTATTAAATTTGTAAATGACTGGGATAAATTGGCATTTTAACAATATTGAGTCCTTCAGAGAAAATCACAATGTATCCCTTCATTTCTTTATGCCTTTGATACTCTGTCTCAGCTGGGTTTTTGAAGTTTTCATTGTATAGGTTTTGCACATCTTTTGTCAGATTTGTATCTAAGTATTTCATAGGTTTTTAATATTACAAATGGTGTTATTTTTCATTTCAATTTCCAATTGTACTTGGAAAAATTCATCTGTCTCTTCATACATCACATGTTTGCTCATTATCTTAGCATATGCTGTGTGCTCAGCACTATGCTAGATTTTGAGGAGAATGGGAAAGAAACAGACTGTAAAATTATGATCCTCTTTTCCAAAAGTGATCTGTTCATATTACAGGTTTGCTTTAAATATGATCCATTTGGAAAGATGGGCCTTAACCAACAGAAAAAGATAGGTAATCATCCCAGCTATGGGTATCAAAATACAAATTGAGGAGTACAAATATTTTCTAACTTTAAGAAAAATAGATAAATTTTATCACGCATTTAATCTGTCCTAGGCACTGGGCTACTAAGCAATTCACATGCTTTTTCTCACCCAGTCTTCACATGAATTCTAGAAGATATTTGTCCATTACATCTTTGATTTATAAAAAAGGAAATGAGGTAGGAAAACATGCATGGTCTTAATTTAGAAGATTTCCAGGAGTGGTAATTACGTGAGACCTATAGTTGATTAAAATGTAATGAGGGTGATCTTTCTTGGAATAAAAAAAATTCCAAGAAAGATTCACAGAAGCAGAGAGTTTCCAAACCCTAGACTACAATGTGAACCAAACACTTCGAATGCTAATCTCGAAAAGGTACTTCTATTTCTGGAAGAGTTAGTGACCATCTTGGAATTTCCTATATTTTCTAATATTTGTACAGTTTTCAAGCTTATAGACTCTTTCATTTTATTGTGTGTATTCATATCCTAGGGTTGCCATAGCAAAGTACCACAAACTGAGCTGCTTGCATAACAGAAATTGATGGTCTCAGTTCTGGAGGTTGAAAGTCCAAAATCAAAGTGTCCGCAGGATTGGTTCTCTCAGGACTGTGAAAAGAAACGTATTCCATGCCTCTCACTTAGCTTCAGGTGGTTTACTGAAAATCTTTGGCATTCCTTGGCTTGTAGAAATATCTACAAATCTCTGCTGTTATCTTCAAGTGGCATCGTCCCTGTGTGTAGCTGTGTCTAAAGCTCCCCCTTTTATGAGAACATCAGTCATATTCGTCTCGTGGCCCACCCTACTCCAGAATGACCTCATCTTACCTAGTTATGTCTGCAATGGCTTTATTCCCAAGGAAGGTACAGTCTGAAATAATGGGGGTTAACACATCAACGTGTGAATTTATTCAAACCATAATGCATGCTTTAGAAGACTGTTTTGTTTGTTTCTAAGTGAAAGCACAGTACCTAAGCAAGAGGTGTCTTTCTTTGTCTTATGGGTGCAAGTCACAGTAATAGATGTTTACAGGAGAACCATCAAAATATAATCACATTTTAAACGAGGTCCTTATCATGATTACTAATTAACAACAACACTAATAAGCCAAATTTGCTTAGGACTGCATTATTTTGGTCATTTTTTAAATTAAATTATTAAGAATGAATCTGATTGGATGTTTCTCTGCCTTCTGACAGTCAGTTTTGTCCCTAGGAATTTGTGCTCTGTAATCCTGGAGAATTAGCATCACCAGATATTACAACTGGGAAGGAACCTCATGGATCAACTCTTCATAAAATGCTAAGCAGACCCAAGGAAAGCACATCATTAAGCATAATGATAGGCATGACTTTCTGATCATGGACCCTGTGAAGTTTCTACAATAGATTGGAGAATTGGGATGAGGGTTAGCCGTTGGTTGTTTTGAAAGTAGACCACAATTGACCTTGTATAAGTACTGCCCTTTCTTTCTTGCCCCTCCCCATAGCAATGGCCACTGACTCCATTTTTAATTATCTGATCCAGCTCATTCAGGGCCAGTGATGGATACTTACCCAAGTTGGGGTTATTTGTCTCTCTCAATTGAGACTTTGGGTTAGAGACTGAGAACTACAAGTAATGTCTAATAAGTGCCTGAATTAGAATGTTATGTAAGGCTAGGACTGGGCTAGAACACATATAAACCAGGGCAGTTTCAAATTTTGGCCTTTAGGGGTAGAGAAGAGTGGTGCCAGTCAGCAAAGAGAAGCAGAGACAAGAGACGAGAGAGCACATATCCTTAAAGAGATTGAGGAAGGAGACTTTACTCCTCAGTGCTCAGTCATTGGAAGTCACCTTCACTGGAGCAGTTAATCCTTGCCCTTGGGTTCTGTAGTACCTGAGGTTTCTCAAAAGTCAATGCCCCTTTATCACTCTATTTGCTTTAGAATGCTCCTGTGATTTCCACCCCAAAGAGCTTGTCAAGTACAGATGTTTAGTCCAAATTTCTCATTTAACATACCGAAAATATTTATTGAGTGTCTACTATGTGCAAAACACTCAGCACTAGGAAATGAAAGCTAAAGGAATGCCACAATCTTCTGGTATCAGCTAAATCAATGATCAAGAACTGTGGTCAGTTGTATAAAGAAGTAGCAGAGGTTGCTATGAAAGGAACATTTTATTGTACTCAGGAGTCGGGGTGGGACTACTAAGAAGGTAATATTTTATTTGAGATTGCATTTTCTGCTTGATAGATTCATCATTTTTGCTTTCATATTGTTCCACTTTTGAAACTAAGTAGGAAATTGCTTGATGAAAAAAAAAAACTTTTCTTTCTTGGTAAAGGGAATGTTCTGAGGAGTAAAATATCAAGATGAAGAAAGAAACTGCAGATAGTCCCCATTTCTGCAGGGTCACATGCATATGTAGGAGGGAGATGGGAGGGGGGCTATAAAGGAGAAATGGCAATGATATGAGCTCTGTTCTGAAACTAAGGCGGGGCTTTTGGGTAGTCTGGGGAGTATAATGACATGATCATATTTACAGTTTAGGAAGTTTATTTTGGCAGAGTGTGGGGGATCATTTCAAGGGCCATACTGGAGGAAATGAGACAAGTTGGGAGGCTGACCTAGTCATCCAGGTGAGAAATGATGCAAACCTGAGCCAAGAAACTGGCAGAATGAATAGAAAAGGTGATGGATATGCAACTTTTAGGAAAGATAATCTGTAAGACTTGGTGACTGATTAAGTAAGAGGGAGGAATATGGACTAATGCCTGGATGTCCCACTTAGGTGATAGTAATGATAATCCTCAAGCTAAAGGAAACACTTCTGTCCTTCCTTCTCCCATTAAAACACCACAGTTTCAGTCTTCATTCATCCTCTTCCACATACTATGGGATCCTGGGAGTGAAGGGTAATTTGTGATTGCTCCTAACCCATGGGTAACCCATTCCCCAGGAAGCCGTAATTTAGGACTGGTCCTATCAAAATTTAACATTGTTTTGCCATCATGACTTTGCAAAGTAATGCATGCATGAATATGCCAATACTGATTTTCATTTTTCTTTTATTTTCTCCCCAGGATATGTTTCAAAAATGCTCTGCGTCTTTAAGAAGAAGTGCAATACCGTCCTCGACGTGTAGATATCTGTCCTACTATGCTTAATAGATATATTGAAGCTGCTTATTGTGTGGGTTTGTCTTTTTTTTTCTTTTCTTTTGTGGTGAGTGGTTGGGAGAAGTTAGTATATATCACATGGCTTTCACTGCTATTCAATAAAAAATCTCCTATTGAATGCACCAATTCTCTCCAGAAGTGGCTACCCGTAACAGATGTCAATAGTCTGGGCATGTGTTAGGCCCAGAGGGGTGGTGAAGATAATGAGGGGCAGAGGAGGGACAGAAGGAACCAGAGATCAGCTATGCACAAGAAAGAGACAAGTAGATAAATTGAGTTTTACTGTCTCCTTGCTTTTCATATTTTCCGTTGCAATAAAAAAATAATAAAAATGAATTATTCCACCAGCCAGAAAGATGCAATTACATTCGTAGAAACATACCCTGAATGTTAAGAAATGACAAATGGGGGCCACTAGTCACCCTACCCTCCTTGCAGAGAAAGAGAATCAACGGTTTCTACCTAGCCTTGGTAAAAAGCAGCAAGCTTTCATTTTTTACAAACTATGAAAGATGTGGTGCATAATGCCCCAATCAAAGTGCATTCTTGTTGTGGATGTTCGTTTTGATTGTGTTTATTCATTGCGGTGGTGAATACCATCAGCCTCTCCACCCAGTGCAGGCCAAAGAGTGGAGAAGCTGCTGCCCCTGAAGATATCTGTAGACACAGAATGATGGAAAAAAAGAGAAATTTAAGGCATTGAAGTCGGAACTACAAAGAGATATGAAAGAATAGACAGGCATTAGAAAACTCACTGCAGGGGGTTGAAAGCAAGAAAGAGGGAAACAAACATCTATTACAACAAAATAATAAAGTCTTTTTGAAACTTTAAGGGAAAAATCATCTTGTTTTGTGAAAAGATGGCGCGACATGTTCATTGATCTTTTTAAGAGACAACAAAAAATTGGCCGTCGACTGAATAAAAGAAAATGAAGTTCCATTAATACAATCTGCTGAAAGACAACTCAGATAAATTGATCAATGCAGTACAAATCATTTCTAACCTTTCCCCCTATTTGGAGAGGATGTTTTTTCAAGAGTGTAAACAACACACATCATCAACTTCAAGTGCTTTTTAGATGGCTTATCCAGCAATAATGGAAATGGAGAATTTCTGGAACTAAGTATGTAATGCTTTCTATAATTATAGGTCTGAAGAATATCAATACATTTGGAGAGATTTGGCCACTTTTTTAAAAATTTTGGTAACTTCCATGTTGACCTTTCTCCTTCGATTTTATCTTTAGACTTCTTTATAGAAAATATTTATGTATAAGCCATAGTGGCTCTATTATTGAATCTAGGATCCACCATTAAAGACCACCTACTTGAAAAGGTAAACACATTTTTATATATATCTGTACAAATTCTTTTGAAAGAAACTGTCTTTCTTCTGAACATGGTTTCTTCTCAATTCAAAGGAAGAACAAAAAAAAAAAAAAAAGGAAATATTTTTATTTGTTTCTTCTACGTCCCTTCCACCAAGTAAAAGATAACCTACCCACAGCCTGAAGTTTATGATAACCTATCCAAAATTTATACAGTAGAATTTCTAAGAAAAGTTTTTGGTTCCTTATAGTCAGATTGTTTGTTTTATTTTAATATGTGACAGTGATTATATATAGCTTATTGTAAACTAAAAAAATTAGGTGGCTCAATGATTATATGGCAATCTATTTGGTACAAAATATTTTAAATGAGTGACTATTTCTTTAAGGAAAGGGGTTTTCTAAAAGGGGTTCACAAAACATGGACTAATATTAAAACAATATTTACAAAGTTCTAACTCATTTTTATTCTGTATATATTGATATGTCTTCAGGTAAGCAGGTATTTAAAGTATGACTTTCCATATTTCTAAACCAAAATAATGATGTTGAGATTGTCTCTGGATGTTAGGCTTTGTATAGGCCATAAAAGCTGTGAAACGCAATTTTAAGTACTGTGTTTTCTAAATATGTTTTTGGTTATATAGGAAAGATTCATTCCAATTTATATTAAATATATAGGAATTTCTTCCCAGAGAGGCATTTGCTCAACATGAAACCCCAGAGAATTATCCAACAGATAAACATATCCATGAACACACACACACAGGGAAGGAGCAAAGAAGACAGGGTCTTGGCATCTCGGCAGGTGATACCGACGGAAATCTTGCTCTTTAGGCCCTAGTAAGTTTCTCTTCAGGGCACTTCTTTCAATACCTAGAGGGGAAGAGGCACACTTTGCAGATCCTTTGGTGAATTCAGCATTCTCAATCTCTCAAGCAAGAATTACTCTTGAGATCAAATTGCATTTTTCCAGGGAGAAGGTGCATCTTTGGGATTAAAGCTGCAGTTATCTATGATTAGGGAGTGAAGCAGGGGTGGATCTATTCCGTTAGTGATTTTCTAACGCACATTTTAACAACTTGCTAAATGCTTACAGCACATTTTTTCTTTCTTTTTTTATTTTTTTTGCTGAGGTTGTACAAGAAAATAGAGACACGGAGATGTAAAGAGTCATAGGGAAATCAGAGAAAAACATGACTTATAAAAAACCTCTTAAAATTATGAGAGATAGATCCCAGGGAATTACAAACAGTCTACTCCTTCAGAGAAAGCCATTTTCTCAGCCTGGCAGGCCTTCTGAAGAAGACTGTTGTCCGAGATAAGAAAGTCTGGGCATTGTCTCAATTCATATTTTTATGTTTAAATGCCATGGCTGGAAAGCTTCAAGACTTGCATTCCACATGCTCCAGCATGCTGAAACCCTGGGTGAATTTTCTCTTTCCTCAGCAGAGGTGTTTTATACCTAGGAAAGACCTGAGAATTCTTTCATCCCACTTGATCCAGGAAGGCGGAAATGACAACTCATTGTAATCTTGCCTGTACTAATGAGAGTATTATGCTAAACACATTTGAGGCTTTCAGTAAGTGAATCTGAATGAAACAGTGTGGTAGGAATAATATTCAGTTTAAGGAATTTCTAGATTTCCCTTTTTTCCCTGCAGACTGTGAAATGAAATTCTTTCCTGGCCAGCATCTGGACCCTGGTTAGCAGATCACAGTTCTTGCTCTGTGTGTCACAGCCTTCCTCTCATTCTCCGTCCACCTTAAGCTTTGGCATCATGACAGCATCCTAAAGGCATTCCCATATAGACAAAATTCAACATATTGTAACATGGGCTCATCCGGTTACCTACCTAAGAAGCACAAACACACTCCTACTTGATACTGTTTTTAAACTTTGTTATAAAATCTAATAAAACACTTCAGCCACAAATAGATGCATGAGGATTTTGACAGTTTATTCCATTTCCTTTCATTTATTTATTTTGTTTGGAAGGGCTAACTTACCAAATTTATGTATCCGTCACATCTCAGGTAAATTTGTACTGGTTATGAGAAAAATGTGAGTTAGAAACATGACTGGAAGATTCAAATTCGATGATGATATATTTTATAAAGCTGAGGAGGATTTAAATAAAGAGTAACCTAAACGCAGAAGGTTCTTCAGGAAAAATGAAGCATTATCTTTTATGGAATGCATACATTGTAAGCATTCAATCCAAGCCATGGTGCCAGGCACTTAACATTGACTGCAACATTTAGTCTTTGCACTACTCCAGTGAATTAGGCTTGATCACTATTTCAAAGATGAGCCAACTCAGTCTCTCTGAAATTAAATAATTTGCTCAAGCAATGGAGAAATGGCAGGGACTAGACTTGGACCAAACGAGTGTATTTTATCCCACTGTGGGAACTAAGAACGGTAATAACATGTCTTTAATTATATTCAAGAATATATATATATATTTAGATATATTTAGATATATATTTAGATGTATATATATATATAGAGAGAGAGAGAGAGAGAGGTACATGTGTATCTAATATAGAGAGATTATGCATACACATGTATGAATACTTATTTAATCTAATAAAACGCCCTTTGAGGGTCTTTTTGTAGAATTATTTTAGGTGTTTTGCTTCTTTGTTTTCTACATGCCTGGAATAAAAACAGTAGTGACATAGATTTGATTTCGTAGTAAATAAAACACTACTCCTTTTATGAAACCTCTTGTTTCTCTACCAGAACCTTTGCTCTGGGACCACCTTTCTTTACCCAAGAGGAGATACTAGATACTACATCAATTCCCAAGAGATATTTTCTAAATTTTCAATCCCACTGATCTCAGGTTTTCATGCCATTTGATAAAAGTGGAGCTCACCAAATCAAAAAAAGAATTGTTAAACTCTTGAACTCTTCATTCATATGCAACAAACTCAACAGGAAAATCAATGCAATCCATTCACTGAATATTTATTAGGGGTGCCTATATTGTATCAGGTATTCCTCTAGATCTGAGGAGGAAGAAAAAAAAAAGCAGAAAATAATCCCTGTCCTCATAAAAAGAGCTTACATTCTAGTGGAAGAAAGAGAAAATAAGTAACTACACAGATAAGCGCATGTGCAATGTAAGTCCAGATGGTGGTAAGTGCACTGCAGCATGATAAAGCAGTTCCAGGAGCTCCTGAGTTAGTGGAGGCCGGGGGCTATTTCAGGCAGAGCTGTCCTTTCACGCAGAGCTGTCCTTTCACGCATAGCTGTCCTCACAGCTCTGCCAGAGCCAGGAACTTTATGAAGTCAGAGAACAATGGGAGTATCTTTGCAGGACCTACTCCAAGAAGGGGGAAGACCAAGCACAACATCAAAAAAAGAATGAGTATGGTGAGTCCCTGCAAATGGGAGAGGGCCAGAGAGGCTGAACGCACTACGTCAAGGCAAAAGAAGAAACATGTGGACCTTCAGTGGAAGCAAGTGTCAGGTTGTACGTGGCCTTGGAATAGGAGCTTTGATTTTATTCCAGGTGTGATGGGAAGCCATGGGAAGTGTGAGTTCAGAAGAGTGACATAATTTTCATTTTAAAAAATATTCAGGCCGGGCGCGGTGGCTCACGCTTGTAATCCCAGCACTTTGGGAGGCCGAGGCGGGTGGATCCCGAGGTCAGGAGATCGAGACAACGGTGAAACCCCGTCTCTACTAAAAATACAAAAAATTAGCCGGGCGTGGTGGCGGGCGCCTGTAGTCCCAGCTACTCGGAGAGGCTGAGGCAGGAGAATGGCGTGAACTCGGGAGGCGGAGCTTGCAGTGAGCCGAGATTGCGCCACTGCACTCCAGCCTGAGTGACAGAGCGAGACTCTGTCTCAAAAAAAAAAAAAAAAAATTCACTCTTGGCCAGGCATGGTGGCTCACACCTGTAAAGCACTTTGGGAGGCCAAGGCAGGAGGGTCATTTGAGGTCGGGAATTCGAGATCAGCCTGTCCAACATGGTGAAACCCCATCTCCACTAAAAATACAAGAATTAGTCAGGCATGGTTATACGCCTGTATATAGGCCTATAATCCCAGCTACTCGGAGGCTGAGGAGGAAGAATTGCTTGAACCCAAGAGGCGGAGGTTGCAGTGAGTCAAAATAGCACCACCACACTCCAGACTAGACAACAGAGTGAGAGTCTGTCAAGAAAGAAGAAAAAGGAAGGAAGGAAGGAAAGAAGGAAGGAAGGAAGGAAGGAAGGAAGGAAGGAAAGAAGGAAGGGAGGGAGGGAAGAAGGAAGGAAGGAAGGAAGGAAGGAAAGAAAGAAAGAAAGAAAGAAAGAAAGAAAGAAAGAAAGAAAAAGAAAGAAAGAGAGAAGAAAGAAAGAAAAGAAAGAGAAAATTCACTCTGCCAAAGTGTACCACCAATCACTCTGATGAGGAATTCTCCAACATGATGATAGAATAAAAATCCTGCCACTCTACTTCCACATGGTCATTAAATCTGAAGTTTTTACCAAACTCTGAGATTCTTCTAAAAGGGTAAGGGCTGTGTGTTTTAAAACATTGTATTTTCAAGCATCTGGGAAACGGAATACAATTTATTCTATAATTTTTTTAATTCGAGTTAGGCCCTAACATAAAAATTATATAAATTGACCTGGGAACTAAACTTCCAAAATCATATGCAAATATTTTACACTTAGAATAGCTATGTTCTGCCTAAAATTGATTTTGTTATTTTACATGATGCAAAGCCAGGGGTGTGTGTGTGTGTGTGTGTGTGTGTGTGTGTGAAACCAACCACTCCAACAGTAAGCTCATATGATACTTCAAGTCTCTATAAATCAATATCAACTAGGACCCAATTTAAAAGTATTCAAAATGTTTCCATGTTCTTCTCTGCCCAGTCTATTGTTACCTAAGTAAATAATCATGTGTTTATTTAGGAAAGGAATGGGAAAGTTTGCATAGACACATACTGTTGCAGAGTCTTAATTCCTGGGGGACCTAGGCACTACTTAAGCCGGTAGGTAAGTCTGGAACCCAAAACGTGCAGAAACTGGCTAAGATATTGTGACTTATTGAAGCGGCTGCCTTCATCTGCAAATTATGCTTCCTTAGTTTATTTTGATTTTACAGATTGAGAAGGATCCTCCTTTGCTATCCAAGTGTTTTGGCCCTATGGAAACTAAGTTTTGTTACCCATAGCTCTCTACAGGTCAAGACCATTGGTTTCCACTTGACCTTACTGATAATTATAATAATTACATTCAACTGGCTTCTTTGTTAGACCATTCTTTCATTGCTATAGATAAATACCTGAGACTGGGTAATTTATAATGAAAAGAGGCTTAATTGGCTCATGATGCTGCAGGCTGTACAGGAAGCATGGTGCTGGCATCTGCTTCTGGTGAGGGTCTCAGGAAACTTACAATTATGACAGAAGGTGAAGGGAAGCCAGCACATCACATGGGGAGAGGAAGCAACAAGGGAAAGGGGGAGGTGCCACACACTTTTAAGCAACCAGATCTTGCGAGAACTCACTATTGTACCACGACATGAGGGATCTGCCTACATGACCCAAACACTTCTCATCAGGTTCCATCTCCAACATTGGGGATTACATTTCAACATGAGATCTGGGTGGGACAAACACCAAAGTTTATCAGCTTCTGATGATTGTGCAATGCCACCTGCTTTCTTTTCTTTTGTCCTTTCTTTGTGTCCACTGCTATCACTGATTCTTGTTCTCTATTGAACTTTCCTATCAACAATTTCTAGCCTACAGATGGGAGACACCTTTGAGCTTCTTAGTGATACTAGTGCCCCTTAGGCTAGTTTACTCCTAAATGATTTTTAAAAATAATCAAGCCCTTTTATGGAAGAAAGTCATTTGATGGGTTTTCCTACTTTTCATTGTATATCTCCTCCAGCAGGCTCATTTCTCTGACTTTTAAATCCCTGTTTTCCAGCACCTGCCATAGTAATTCTGGTATGCCAACTTTGCTTAATTTAAGTCATCAACTTCTCTCTGCCTTTAGGAGCCATGCTAGCAGCATGTTTGCACCATTTCACTTGCTTCTTTCAATGGTGTTGAATACTGTATTTGGGGAGAGTACTCCCAAATTGATAACTTTCTCTTATTACATCTTATCTTACACCCTCATGGACCTCAAATTCTAGTTTCATACATACTCTCCCAATTTCTGCAATATATTTTGGCTAAGCCTGCAGCTCCTTACAAAAACAGAAATATGGTGCTTTTCTCTTTTTGCACTGATACAAAGGTTGATACATGCTATTTTGCATAGAAGAGGCCTCTTCATTATCTTCTTGCTAAGGGAAACACTACCACGTAATTGAGAAGACTGTGCTCCTTCTGTAGGTTCAGAGAATTTAGGAGAATATGGGTATTTTGGTACATTAATCCAGATATCTTATTTCACCTACGTTATCTTGTTAGCATACAATTGTTCATACTATTCCATTATCATAATTAACAGCACATAATACATCTAATTTATTGATTATTTTATTTTATTTTTGAAAATGGAGTCTCACTATGTTGCTCAGGCTGGACTCCAATTCCTGGGAGTTCAGGAGTTTAACTGAAGCAATTCCCTGGGAGAACTCCTGGGAGTTCGAGAATTCATTGAGCAACTCCTGCCTCAGCCTCCCAGGTAGGTTGGAATATAGGCATGTGCCACTGCACCCAGCCCTTATAAGCACTTTTATTTTTGCAAGATTGGCAGCAATGTCCATTCTCCTGTGTATGACTTTCATAATTCGACTCTTCTTTGTTTTTTTTCAGTTAGACTACTTAAGGTTTTGTCAATTTTGTTGATCTTTTGAAGGAATTAATATTTGCTTACATTGATTTTCTTTTATTCTATTCTTTATTTTATATTTTTTCTCTGTTTAGTATTTCCTTTGTTATGTTTGCTACATATTTAGTTTATTCTTCATCTTCTATTTTCTTTATATGAAAATTAAGTTATTTATTTGAGATCTTTCTACTTTTTTATTGTAGCATTTACAGCTATAAATTTCCCTATGAACACAGGTTTAGCTGCATACTGTATGTTTTGGTATGTGTTGCTTTCAATCCCATTCATATTGAAGTATTTTTATAAATTTTTTTATGATCTTTTTTCTCTGTCTTGCTAGTTTATTTTGCAGCATGTTCTTTAATTTTCATATATTTGTGAATTTTCCAAGTATTCTTTTGTTATTTATTTCTACTTTCATTCTGTTGTGGACTAAGGACATACTTTTGTATTAATTTTAAATTTTAAAAAATGTTGAGGCTTATTTTATGGCCTAACATATAGTTGACCCTGGAGAATGCTTCATTTGCACTTGAGAAGAATGTGTATATTACTCTTGTTGGGTGCAGTGTTGTACAGTTTTCTGTGAGGTTTTGTTGATTTATAGTGTTGTTCAAGCTTTCTATTTCTTTGTTGATTTTTTATTTAGTTGTTCAATTCATTGTGGAATGTGTAGTATTGAAGTCTCCACATACTATATTATATGTTTAGTTGATTATTTTATTAGGTGAGTATATGTTTATACTTGTTACATATTTCCGATGGATTGGCCCTTTTATTATTAAAAGATGTTCCTCTTAATCTCTAGTAACATTTTATGTTTCAATGTTTCTCCTTTATAATATTAGCATAACCATATCAGTTCTTTTGTGGTTATAGTCTGCAAGTTGTTTCAGGTTGTTTACATCTTACAATCTAAAATATGTCTCTTGTAGCTCAAATCTAACAATCTTTTCCTTTTGATTGGAGTATTTAATCTATTTACATTTAATATTATTGACATGATTGTATGTACTTCTGTCATTTTGCTTTTTGTTTTCTATATGCCTCATGTCTTTTTCCACATTGATTACTTGTTTTGGTCTTCTCATATTAAGTGAACATTTTCTAATGGAATATTTAAATATTTTAATAATATTAATTATATTTTTAGGTATTTCCTTAGTGGTTTCCTGAAGGACTATGATATTCCCTCAACTTATCAGAATCTACATTAGATTTACAGTCACTTAGTTCCAGTGAAATATCAAAATTTACTTCTATATAGCTCAATTCCCACCCTGAGATGTTGTGCTATTATTGTTGAATAAATTATATCTTTATATGCTACAAGCCCCAAAATACACTGATAAAATCATTGCTTTATAACACTTTAAGTTTTTTAAGGAAGCTAAGAGAAGAAAGGAGATAAATTATATATTATAGACTTTGCTATATGAATCTCCTTATTTGCCCTTTCCAGTTCTCTTTATTTCTTCAAAGGTATTTGAGTTGTGGTATCATTTTCTCATTCCTATATAGCTTTATTTCTACCTACTTCCTCTATGCTCTTATTTTCAAATATATTACATTTCTACATATTATGGGCTCAATGATATAATTATTTACATATTTTAACAATTGCTTTTTAAAATGGTTAAGAGAAGAAAAAAATAGGCAATTCTCTCATTTTTTGTAGTTGCCTACCTAATTGCCTTTTGTAGTGTTTTTTTTTTCTCTCTGGATTTGATTACTGACTGGTTTAACTTGATTTCAGTTTGATTAATTTCCTTTGGTATTTTTGAAAAGCAGTTCTTATAGAAACAATTATCTGGGGTTTTATTTAGCTCACAAGGTATTCACTGCACCTTCTTACTTTTTTTCTTTTTGGTTTTTGTTTGTTTGTTTGTTTGTTTGTTTGAGAGGAGGTCTCGCTCTGTCACCCAGGCTGGAGTGCAGTCGTGCCATCTTGGCTCACTGCAACAGCTGCCTCCTGGGTTCAAGCAATTCTCCTGCCTCAACCTCCCGAGTAGCTGGGATTATAGGCATGTGCCACCAGCCTGGCTAATTTTTCTATTTTTAGTAGAGATGGGGGTTTCTCAATGTTGTCCTGGCTGGTTTTGAACTCCTGACTTCAGGTGATCTGCCAGCCTGGGCCTCCCAAAGTGCTAGGATTACAGGTATGAGCCACTGCGCCTGGCCTGAAACTTCATTTTTAAAAAATAATTTCAGGCCGGGCGCGGTGGCTCACGCTTGTAATCCCAGCACTTTGGGAGGCCGAAGCGGGCGGATCACGAGGTCAGGAGATCGAGACCACGGTGAAACTCCGTCTCTACTAAAAACACACAAAAAAATTAGCTGGGCGTGGTGGCGGGCGCCTGTAGTCCCAGCTACTCAGAGAGGCTGAGGCAGGAGAATGGCATGAACCCGGGAGGTGGAGCTTGCACTGAGCGGAGATTGCACCACTGCACTCCAGCCTGGGCGACAGAGCGAGACTCCGTCTCAAAAAAAAAAAATAAATAAATAATAAATAAATAATAATAACAATAATTTCAATGTATGTATATTTGGCTGGCAGTTATTTTTACTTTTAGCCCTTTAAGTATGTCACCCCACTGCTTTCTGACCTCCATTGTTTCTGTTGCAAAGTCAGCTATTAATTTTAGTGGAATCTCCTGGTACTTGAGTACTTTTCCTCTTACCAATTTCAAAATACTATGTTTATCTCTGGGTTTTAACGTGTTGACTATGCTGTGTCTGGGTGTTGATATATCTCTGCATTTATCCTCCTAGTTCATTAATTGACCTTGGATGTTTAGATAATGTCTTCATCAAATTTTGGAAGTTTTCATCCATTATTTCTTTGAATATTTATTTGTCCTTTTCTCTCTTGCCTGTACTTCTGGTAACTCCATTATATGTATGTTAATGTATTTATTGTTATCCCACATTTTTCTGAGGTTGCCTGCATGTTTTTATTATTTTTTCTCTACTCTTCAGATTGCATGATCTCTGTTGGATCTATCTTCAAATCTACACATTCTTTCTTCTGCTTCCTTGTATCTACTGTTGAACGCTGCTAGTAAACTTTTGTTTTTTTTTTACTTCTAATATAGAATTTCCATTTGATTCCTTTCAATATTTTTCTATCTGTATTGATATATAATACATTTGATAAGACATTGTCATCACAATAATCCATTAATTATTGAAATATGGTTTTTCTTTAGTCTTTGAACATATCTGTAATAATTGCTTGGAGGTGTTTGTTAATTCACCATCTGGGCCTCTTCCAAACCAATATTTCCATTGCCCACTTCCTTTCTTCTGTCTAACATTTTCCTATTTCTTTGTAGATGACATTTTTGTTGTTGCTGTTGAAAACTGAAATTTTAAAAATAATATATTCTAGCAAGTCCCTATTCTAATTCCCCTCACCAACACACACTAAGCGTTGTTTTGGCTGTGTATGTGGTTGTTTATTTATTTGTTTAGTAAGTTTGGTGAACTAATTCTATAGTCTATTTCCATTATAGCATTAAATTTCTGCTGTTCCTGCTCAAATTTTAACCCGTGTCTGCATCTTGTCACCTCACTAGTTACGTGTTGTCCCTGGTTCATATAAGATACTTATTCATCAAAGGCTGCATTTAACACCTATTAGCCAGATAGATTTTTACCTATTTCATTGGATGGGTGTATGTGGTTTGGAGGCTGATATCAGAGTTTAGGAAACTTATGTTTTGATGGAGGATCTTACTCCACCATCCTAAAAGTAGCAATTACTAATAATGTTTTTCAGTATACTGTCAGTCTCCAAAGCTATTTTCAGGTGATAACCTGTCTTCATTTGAAGGCATACATACTGAATCCTTGCCTTATGCACTTTTTTCCATTTTATCTAATTTATTGAACATGTTGCAGAAGAACTCCAGGAAAATTGTTTCAGCCATGGCCATTGCTAATTTCTAAAAGGACCAAAACCAGTACTTCATTGAATTGGTCATTAATGCTTGAACTTCATATGTCATGAGAAACGACCTTTTACTTAAGTACTAGTGCATAAGTACCCTGAGCTGACTTGGGTGAAATTCTTGACAATAGGTTTTGGATGGTGGCAAAGCTGTCAATCAAATCAGTTGTTTGGGGAAGTTAAAATGATGGGTAAAGGAAAAAAAGACATATAATTTGAGCTTAGTTTGTAATCCGAAAGATGCCAAGCCATTTTCTCACTTCTTCATGATGCCTGCAGTACACTTGATTCTTTAAAACAGTGAAACCCCAAGTAACTACGAGATAACATTTCTTGCTAAATTCCATCTTTGTGTATCTTTGCAATAAACACCTATTACCAAAGGCAATCTGTGTGTGTCTTTTCCATGGAACCTTAAAGAGCCTGGCAATATATCTTGCATTTCCTACAGAGAATTATCCCCAAACATCCATGTTAGTTTGTACAAGATGAAGTTTCCATTCTAACTACAAATGAGTTTGCATTGTTCAGGTTGTATAGCTAACTTATGGTTCCCTGACTCTCTTTTTTGAGAGGTTTTTTGTTTAATTTAATAGAAAATCCAATTATTATGTAAATATAAACGTAGTATAATTACCACAAACAAGTAGGCAGAACAATGAACTGAGGGAGTTTCTGGAGTTTAAGGAACCTGTGATTTATGACTGACTCTCAGGTATGATTGATACAGACAGTTCAGAGAAATGTTCTTAACCATTTCCCCCCAACATAATGTTTTCACTTTTAGATCATCTAATATGATGCATATCGGTGAAGAAAAGTTGCTTTGGGAAGGAATGTATCACAAATTCATTTTTCTTCTTTTTCAGACTTATTAAAGACAAGAAGCTATAAACGTCATTATTTAAAATGCCTCCCTTTAAAATGTTTCCAGCAGATGTTTATGTAGAAAAAATGCTGGATCTCTCTTGGCAAGACACAGAAGTGACATTTCTTGAGGGTTCTGGTTGAAAAATTTGTCTTTGGCTTCATGTCTTTAAACATCTGCAAAAACGAAATAATCTTTATTATAACTTGGAGAAAAGCAAAGTACATAGGCCCCTAATCTTTGAAACACTCTTCAAGGGAGTGACAAAGAAAAATATTCCAAAGTTCTTCTTCTTCAGTAGAATTTCTCTGTGACCTCTGAACTTCAGAGTCACAGTTATGTCATTAAACATTAATAACTTAATTAAATGAGGGAGAAGCTAGCAAACACAAACTGAAAACTCCACTTCCTGCCTGAATTACTGATTTTCTACGTTTTCCCTGTATGCATACTATCATTATAAGAATCCAAGACCAACTGGGAAATTTGAGATGCAATGAGAAAAAAAGGGGTGCTAGACTAAATGAGAGAAACATGTGCCATATTTTCTAATGGGTGCGAGGTTTTGTAAATTTTGAATTGTTTTTTTCATTCCTTCTAAATTCAAATGCTTTCAGCGTCTAAGGCCTCAACAGAGTTAAACTGGGCACCATCTGAAAAAGAACTGAATACAACGCTCAAGTCTCAGAATGACTTGTTCTTTCTTACACAGTAACATTTTAAACAACTAATTCCAACTATCAAGAAGGTCTTTTTAATTTTTTTTTTTCCATTCAGGTGTTATACTCATTTGTAAAGCTACCATCCTGCCCTATACTCTTCCTCCTTTATTTTTACCACCATGATTTTCTCTAGAACGGGTTTTATGGATTGACAACCAACTGGTGTAACATTTCTCAGCTGTACTGTTTGCTCCAAGGACTTTAAGCTGCTTTTTAGGTATGTTCGAGATCCATGGTTTCTTTATGAACATGATGTCCTGCTATTCTCTTAAAGGTTGCATCAGTTGCAGGGACCTAGAAGTAAGAGTGAAAAGTCTGCTAGAACTCACAAATTGATGGTACAAATTTTAGTTTGTATATTTCTTTACTATCCTATTTAATTCTATTTGGGGAATTGGGAGGGAAATAGAGAATATAAATGATTCTTATTAAAATATGTGCCAAAATTAAATTTCTAATTTTTGATTCATTATTTCAGCAATTAATATTAGTAATAGAGTTTTCAGTGGTTTATTCAGAAATACATGTGTGTGTATTTTCATATAAAGCTAATGAAAAAGATTGCATTAAATTTTTTAAAAAAAGAAAATATAAAAGTAAAATTTTCTTATTAACCAGAGATAATTACTATTAATTATATAGCATACTTCCTTGTAGCTTTTTCATTGTATATATATAATATATGCCAAATCGGGATCATGCTACTTTTTTAACTTAAAATTATGTTGAGTAACATTTCTGTGTCAGAAAATATTCCTTAAAACTTTCATTTATTTGTTGCATAAAACCCATTATACGTTTATACATGTAAATTGCTAATATTTTTTGCTCTTATAAGGATAATGCTATATAATACACATCCTGCGTATAAAGTTTGTAAGCATGCTGCTTATTTCAAGAAGGTAAATTTATAAAAATAGAATTACTAAATCAAAATGCATGTATATTCTTGGCTCTTGACCTTTTGACAATAGTTTTAAAAATTGCTTTGAAGATATTTTTGATAATTTACACTTCCACCTATAGATAAGACAACCATATCTGGACAAGTATTATTAAACAATTTTATGTATCATTTTGTTAGGAAATAAAAAAGTTATTGCACTCTTTTTTTAACCTGTTTCCTCTTTAATCTGCTGTTCAGTTGAAAATATATTCATTAAACAATTGTTTATTGAACACTTACAGCCCTTCATATGCAAAGTTTCTGTAATATCTTTTGGATATTCAGTTAGAATGTTGACAATTTTGTGCACTGGTTTTTAGTAACTAAATATAAATGATATTATTGTTTTGGGTTTATTGTAAATATGTTTCCCATTTTGTCATTTGCATCATTTTTTTTCTTAGGGTTATGTAAAATAATAAAATTGTATATATTAGGATCTATCTGTACTTTTTCCACTTGTTTTATATATTAGCAATTACTTCTCTATCCTGAGACTAAATAACACAATTTCTCTTAAACCTCAGATTAGTGGAAGAATTACTCCACGTATCACTGCAATACAAATATTTAACTTACTTTGGAAACAATTTTGATGTTTGTAAGATGAATCTTAGAACAATAGGTCACTTTTCCATGTATTTGAAATGCTTTCACTATTATATTGCAGGTTGAAACATACAAACACACGTACACACACAAGCAGACAGAAATACCTCTACTTTAGAATCATAAACCCTTTTTAAAAATAATTCAAAATATATATTCCCTGATAACTTCTCATTTTAATTATTGTGGTTTTATATTTTAATATATTGTAAAGTAAGTATGCTTCTATTACTGTACTTTTTCAAATGTCTTACTTATTTTCATCTATTTATTCTTCTAGATTAAAATTTTACAAGTTTTAGAACACTCTATCAGAAACTGAATTAAACCTATAAACTAATTTGAAATACAGGAACATTAGTATATATGTATATGCATGTGTGTTTATACACATATATATGCATGTGTATTTATATGCATATATATCATTTATTAAAGCTTCTTTTGTCTCTGTTTGTAAGGTTCTATGATTTAATCGTGTTTACATATATTTCAGCTTAGTTTCGCTCTAAGTATCTTATGTGTTTCAGACTCCTGTGGAATCTTACATTTTTTTTCTAATTCTTTGGATTTGTATTGAGAACTTATACAAAATATATTGATTTTTCTGTACTTACCAATTATCCTGTTGCTTTACAAAATGCTGTTAGCTCTTAGTGTTTCAGTTATTTCCAAAGAATCGTTAGGTACATTATCAAATTATTTTCATGACGGCGTGTTTTTTGTCTCTATCTACTATACCTTATAAACGTTTCTACTTAATATATTAGCATATTGACTAGAAGTTATGAAAACATTCAGTAATTAACATGTAGTATGTATTATAGTTATGTTTCTGACTGATGGAAATTTTTAAAAATTTCATCCATTTAGCATGTTACATTGGTTGATATTTCTATGCATTTATGTTAAGAAGGTTAAGTTTTTCTTAATGTAGTAAGTTTTGAATAGAAGTTTCATTTATCTGTGTATAGCTTTTTGCTTTCTTTTGTTTCACTTATTTGTTATTATAAGTTGGTGATAAAGTCTATGGATTTTGGCTTCTTTGAGGTTCTCACAGCTTTTGTTTGGTCTTTAGGTATGTATGTGTTTACCCATATGAAGCCTCTTAAATATTCCTGGGATTGGCCGGGCGCGGTGGCTCACGCTTGTAATCCCAGCACTGTGGGAGGCCGAGGCGGGTGGATCACGAGGTCAGGAGATCGAGACCACTGTGAAACCCCATCTCTACTAAAAAAAATACAAAAAAATTAGCCGGGCGTGGTGGCGGGCACCTGTAGTCCCAGCTACTCGGAGAGGCTGAGGCAGGAGAATGGCGTGAACCTGGGAGGCGGAGCTTGCAGTGAGCCGAGATTGCGTCACTGCACTCCAGCCTGGGCGACAGAGCGAGACTCCATCTCAAAAAAAAAAAAAAAATTCCTGGGATCACCACTGTTTATTTTCAAGGATGATTATTTTAAAATATTATTATTATTGAATGGCTCTGGTGTTTGAAAAATCTATATTAACATCTTGCTCTTTCCTTGTTTGTTTGTAACCTTGAATCATTTATTTAATATTGTTAACATTTAGCTGTCTTCTGTAAAATGGGAATAATAATGACATCTACTAACAGGTGGATGTAAAGATTATCTGAGATAAAGCATTCTTAACCCGTTGTCAGATAACAAGAACACAATAAATAATGTAACAATGGTAGTGGTAATTGTAGGAGAAGTAGTATTTTTCCTAGAATTTTTGTAGTTTACTCTTATAAGATATAATAATTCATAGTTGTCTTTTCATGTCATCCCTCAGGTTTTCAGAACAAGATCGTGCCAGCTTTAGGAAATGGTTTTTGAATTTCTCCATATTTGGTACAGACAACTTAAATGGTATGAAAATTATATATTCCAAGAAAGTCTAAAATAATTCATGGTCCTAGAACCTATATTTTATAAAATTTGAAAATATTTTTTAAATTTGTTTTATGTTCATTGATCTTTTCTGATTGTTCAATACCTTCTTAATCCCTTCTTTACTTAGCTTTTCAATTCCCCAAAGACTCAGTATTACAGTCTTTCTCTCAATTAATTTTACTTATCTATGCTTTAAGTCTTGTCTCTTTGATTGGCTTTATAGATTAAAAACTTTTATCTGTTGATCAGTGACAGATACCTATATTTGGTTTTGATTATATTTTCTTTTTCTTTACTGTCCTCCTATTTTTTGTTTGTCTCCTTAATATTTTTAAAATATTTGATATTATTTCTCTTTTTGAAGAATAAAAGCATTTGTTGCTATGCTTTATCCTAGAGTATGGCTTTGGTCATATCCCACATAATTGTATTTTCTCAAATCCTTCTAGCTATGCAGCTGGTTTGAGCCTTATCTTCTTGGTGATTTTTGGAAGGTAAATCATTTGGGCTCATGAGGAACAAAGGAGCCAAACCACTATTGAGAAGATTGCTCTTCACCCTTTTGACAACCACACAAGCCACAGATGATACTCTCAGGTAGTTTAGCCTGGAAGGAGAGTATTTGTGGATCACAGATTTAAACATACAGTTAGAATTTTGACTTTCCTCTCTCTTGTCTATGTCCCTTCTTACTCCGGAATTAATTACATATTATAATAGGTCCTTAGGAGTATAGGACAGAATGATACCTAGTTTCTGACCTTAGGAAGCTCCCAGCCTAGTGGAAGAAACATACAAGCAAACCCTTTGGAATGGTCTTTATCCATAGACAGTGTACTAGTTTCCCTTTGCTGCTGTAACAAATTACCACAAATTTAGTGGCTTAAAACAATACAAATTTATCATCTTAGAGTTCTGGATGTCAGAAGTCAAACCTGAGTTTCACAGGTTAAAACCAAGGTGATAGAGGTCTGCGTTCCTTTCTGGAGACTCTAAACCTGATCTGTTACCTTGCCTTTTCCAGATTCTAAAGCCTGCCTCCATTCTTTGGCTGTGGCCCCTTCCTCCATCTTCAAATCTAGCAGTTCTGCGAAAATCTTTCTTATGATGCATTTCTCTGGTTCCAACTCCTCTGCCTCCCCTTTCACCATTTAAGGACCTTCTGATTAAATTGGACTTACCCAGAAAATCCAAGATAATCTTCTCATTTTAACATCAGCTGATTAGCAACCTTGCTTCCATCTGCTACCTGAATTCCCTTAGCCATGTAATGTAACATATTCACAAGTTCTGGAGAAGACATGTACTCCTTTGGAGTGACAGAGGGACTAGCTACTACACACTGGAAGAATCAAATATTCAATATGAGGTTATTGACACAAGGAAGAACACATACAAGAATTTTACGTGAAAGGGGTCTAAGAACGAGCACAAGTTAATGTGGTAAAGAGAGTATGAAAGAACGTTTCAGTCCCCGGGAACAGTGCGAGCAAAGGAATGAAGTGAAGAGAGGAAATCAAGTCTGGGTTATCTGACTTACTGCTGAGTGACTTTACAGCTTGGAAGTAACACTTCTCTGGTAGCCAGGTTCTCCAGAAGTGTGCTTGTGAGCTCACAGGTTTGTCATTCATTCTGTTTAGGGTCCAATGTTGCATGCCATTCATTCTCTGCTTTCCTCCAGACGGGAAGTTCTCAATTAGTGTTACAATGGGATGGGACCCATATATTGGAAATAAAGCTATACAGGGAAAGGTTGGAGATTGCATTTAGGTACATATTTGGGAGTGTCTGTCAACTCAGTAATGGCTAACGTGTCATACATATACTTGGCAAAGACAGTAATGACAGCAAATAACAAGTACAAAAGAAGCCATTGAGGTGGTCATAAAAGAACACACACAAATGTATGCAGATATTTAGTAAGCGCTCATGACAAAACAGTATATAATTTGCGGAAATATTTTCAAATCTAGGCAACACCTCTATGTTTCACTGTCACTGATGCATGTTAGGCAACTCTCATTTACATGTGAACTCCACAGTGCCCATAATCTTAAACTTGATTTGTAAGATTGTAATACCCATCAACACCCTTACTTTAATCTAAGAAATTTGGGAATGAAGAGTAAATAGGCAATATAAAGTCTATCTGAATATTTAGAGAAGGAAGAAGTACTTCATTTGTTGCATTAGAAGTAATGCAACAATTAATTAACCCAGGCAATAGGAATTTCTCTTGCCATACCACTTCTACCTCTTCTGGGTGACAAGGACCCACTGTTCTTTTCAGGAAATGTATTTTACTTTTATTTCAGGTATAAACATATGTGAAATAAGTAACTTACATTATTTATTATGATGTATAAACATATGTTTATACCTGAAATAAAAGTCAAATGGCTTTGGGAGGCTGAGGTGGGCATATCACAAGGTCAGGAGTTTGAGACAAGCCTGGCCAATATGGTGAATCCCCATCTCTGCTAAAAATATAAAAATTAGCCAGATGTGGTTACACATGCCTGTAGTCCCAGCTACTCGGGAGGCTGAGTCAGAAGAATCGCTTGAACCTGGGGGGTGCAGGTTGTGGTGAGCCAAGATCATGCCACTGCACTTCAGCCTGGGCAACAGAGTGAGATTTGGTTTCAAAAAAAAAAGAAAAAAAAGTCAAATGGCACTGGGGACATAAGACTGAGCCCTGGGGGACCAACCTTCTTGTTATCTCAGACTGTTCTTGAAGTTTTGCTCCTTATTTTCGTGTGACCACAAATTCTCTTTGTTCATTCAGTCTTAAGTTACCTTCTCCTGGTATCCTCATGACCCCTCACCCATTGGAGTTTGTTCTAACTTCCCATCTATGACCAACTTCAGTGTCAACCATGTGGAGATTTCCTTCTTCACTTCCATTATTCCAGCCAGTTGCATGGGGCCAGAAATAGTCTCTCCTTGGTGTTAGCCAGCAGGACTCTGTCAGGCTCAACTAAGTTCCAAATGTACCACATAAAATAAAAATTTCTGGCATTTCTTTGATCTTCTACCATATTCCCTGTTTTCGGTAATCAACCGTGTTTAACAATTTGCTTAACCACATAATAAATGTAAAAACATTGTTTCCCTGTTAATGTTATGTTACTGCAAATAATAACTCAAAAGGCAGAAATCTGTGGTGTTTAAAATTTCTTTTGTAAAATTTCCATACAGCGATACTTTTAAAACTTCACAAAGAAACCTGGCTCTCCTTTTTGCCTGCTCCAGCCTTCCTTTCTTCTTCCCTCTTGTCCCCATTTTTAAGGGCCCATTGTGCTCCAAGCACTGTGGTCTGATTAAGGATATGTTCAGGTTGATAAGTACAGAACGTTATTGTCAAGGTTCTGTTCTTTGAATTTTTATGACGCAGAACTTAGAGACCAAGAAAGTCAAAGAAGAAAGGGACTGAAGAATGTCAAGGAAATGACCTAGCACTACAAGCCATAAAGTAATGACCATTTCAAGGGGAAGAATAGAGAGAAAGAGGAATCATGTGGAGAGGAAGAAGGTGGGGAGTTAAGGAGAGAATTTGGTAAGGAATGACTTGAGAAAAGACGTGCTAGAGTAACTCTGGGATCAAAGAAACATGAGCAGCCAGAAAAAGGAGATTTTTTTTTAATGTTTCTAAGTACTTCATATTCTGATCCCCTGTGAGTAAAATAAGGAGTTTCTTTTTAATTAGGTTGTTCTGTTAAACTTTGTCTTTTGCACATGCCATAGCTCTGAGACTGACTATATAGATTTATGAATGCAGAGAAAATGTAACTAAAACAAAACATCTAGCCAGTCTATGACATACTGCCTGTTATATTTTATAATTCTGTTTGAATAAATATATTTAGAACAAATATGATTTTATCTTCATTAATTTCTTGAAATAGTTTGAGGATCTAAACTTTTAGTATTTTTAATACTTACAAATTTTATTTGTCCCATAGTATGTAAGTATGTACAACAAGTTTTCTGAGTTTCATTCTCTCCACTTTGGGCCTGCTGCATGTGTGTGTGTGTGTGTGTGTGTGTGTGTGTGTGAGACTGTGGTCTCAGAATCAAGAACTAGCTTGATTATTTAACCAACTCAACATGCAAGGTTACATGGTCTCAATTTTACTCATGATAACCTTATGACAAAGTACTTTGTTTTGGCCCATAGTAAATACGTGTGTCTCAGCTCCCTTCTTAAGAGACAATGGTGTTAAAATTTAAATTTCACCCCCTCAGTGTCATTTCGCCTAAGGCTTCTTTGAAAAAAATAAAAACAAAAATATCTGGCTTCACCTCAGCCATCTACTTCTCTGCTTCTGCCCACCCCCGACCCCTGCCTTTTTATTCTCAATTCTCACTTCCCTTTTCAGGTTATAGCCAACAGGAATAGATCTGATGACTGAAATTCTTATGGGTAAAGGCATTGTGGACAAATACAAACTCACACACAATGGGTTCCAAAGTAAGTACGCCTGCAATCCAGGCAGGAAGGATTTCTCTGGCCATGCTACTTTGGCTGCCTCTGCGTGACAAACACTCATTTCAGGTAATTTATTTCTGCCCTGCATTAAAGATGGGTGTCTGCTCAACCTAGATGAGGCTCAACAATATCTCAGAGGGTGAGCAAGGCTTTCTTCATGGGGGCAGCTCCACACAGAAAACCGACAACCCACTTCCTGGGAAGAGGAGTGGAGAGCACTTTCATGAAAACAAATGTGCTTTTCAAAGGTGCAAAGGTCTGGAAGAGGGAGAATGTAGATGGGGGTGGTGAAATTGAAAACAATGTATTTTTCCTTCATTGTCAATCATTTTACACTGATGTTTCTCACTCACTGGATCAATGGTATTAATTGTTTCGGGAGGATGCCAAATGCCATCTAGGACAAAGAAGTCATTGCTCAGCTAGAATTTCAAACTAACTTTTTTTTTAAGTTCATGATATTAAATGGGAAGCTTTGTTGAATTAATAAATGATTTCTAAATTCCAAAGAACATCCTTCAACATATCCCTAGAGAAGCTCTGGGGACTGACTACAGAGGTTTACTGTAAGCCATTGAAACCTAAGGAACGTTGCAACAAACAGAATGGGAAAGCTTGCTGGGGCTGGCAGGAACTTGGAGTAATTTAGAGGCACAAGTCTAAGGCTAAGATATTTTTTGAGTCCTTTCAAAGAAGAGTAATTGCATGTTCAGATATGGTGACGAGGTAATTCACCTCCTATTTGGGGTTTAGGGCTCTTTGCAATAGAGTCGAAGTTGCAATGGGCAGATACAGGAAGGGTCAGTCTGGGATAGTACGTCTGGCTCCCCACTGCCTGTATTTATCTGGGGCATAAAGAATGATTTGATGTGGCTGGAACATAGGTGATGGATTAGGGTGGGCAGTAAAAGGCTGGAAAAGTGCTTGTCATTCTCAAAAGTCTGGCCATCCCCCTCTTCTCTTCTTCTGATAGTCTCTTCCCTTCTCACTGCTTTAAATGTCATCTGTTTGCAGGGGACGCCCAAGCTTATAGCTCCTAAGCACCTCCCAAGAGATCTGAAGTCGTATATGTATATGTATGTGTATATGTATATGTATATATAAAATTGCCTACTTGACATCTCAACTGGGATATGTCATAGGCATCTCAAAGTTAGTATGTCCAATATTTGAATTTTTATTCTTCTGTAGGACACTTCTCTGTCCCAGGTTTAGTCATATCCATAAAGGGTGCCAGTATCCCCAGCTGCTTAAGGCAAAATTATTAGAGCCTTTCTTGGCTCCCTGTCTTCACTGTCTCCTCACATCCCACCCATCAGCAGTTCTTGACTTGGTCATTGCCCCTCTAGTACAGGAAAAATTTAAGTAAGAAAATCCTGAACTAGGACAGAGAGAGTAAAATGGAGTAAAGAGGGCATGTCTTAGAGCTTCATAACTCTATAGAGAGGATGAGGGAGAGACAAGAGTTGAAGGTATTAGTTGCACGGGTGGATACAAGGGTCGCCCAGATGAATACTATAGAAGAAGCCGATTTGGGCTCATTGCATGTGAAGAATATGAGTGACCTACAGACACAGACATTTATCAGGCAGTTATACAGCCATGCCTGCTACTAAAAAGGAAATGAGAGCTAAATACACAGATCTTTATAGCTACCAGCAGCTTCAGTGATGCAAGTGAATTTCAACCTAGATTCTCAGATCTTTCATCACCTGGAAAAACTTAGAAAAGCACAGATTCCTTGGCCCACCCCCTCATGGTTTATATTCAGCATGTCAGGTAAGGTGGCCAAGAACCTGCATGGTTAGAAAGCCCCCTGAGGAAATCTGACGTGTGTCCAGTTTTGTAAACCAATGGATTGGGCCACACCGGGGAATGGTGTGTAAAGAGCAAATGGCAAAGAAACTGGTCTTTGTAGAACACAGCTTTAAGGATTGAGCTTGGAGAAAGAGGAGCTTGTAAAAGGAGACTCTAAAGGAATGATCCGACAGGTTGATGGGGCAGCCACAGAGAGAGATATCAGAGAATGAGCCTCTTTATCCTCTTTTGTACCATGATTCACGACTACATTATCATTTTCCCAGTATTATTTTCTCAAAGCTAAAAATGTTCCTTTGCTATAGACTGCTTCTCTGTAGACTATTTTTTTTTTTACGGTATCCTATTGAGTGAAAAAAGCATTTTATTAAAAGCAGTAATTTGTTACTGCTCTAAATGATCTTTTATAGTTTCTAAAATACAGTGTCTTCTTGATAAAGCAGGTCTGAGAGTGAATTATTAAGCTACTGGAAGTCCTTGCCAATGAACAAAGACATAAAACATAATGTGACTAAGTCTGCTAATGCAAAATGGCTGGGTTGTATTTGCTAATTAGTATGCTGCTGTTAGCCCCTTTCACCTTTTTTTGTTTCTTTGGTAGGTTTCTTCTTGAAAAAAAATTAGATTACTTGCAAAAATAATTTTTGAGATTCAAAACAAAGCCATACCTTTGTGTAGGCAGAATTTACACAATGGCATTCTAAAATATCTCTCCCTTTTCTTCAGCAAGGTGATGCTCATTGAATGAACCATAGACTAACTTCTCTGCAAAATCAGAGTGCACAGATGATGAGACATTTTATTTTTACTCTTTTCCACTTCCTTAGGCCATACCTGACCCTTTACAGCTAATGTGATCTGAAAGTGAGGAAATGAAGGTATTTGGATGTAAATGCTCAGCCACCTCCACACCTGGGTTTGCACACACCTGAGTGAGGACGCTGTCTTGTATCTCTGTCCTTCCTGTTAAAGACAACTGAGAAAGACCTTGGAGGACCACAAAATCCTCCAATATGTTGTCATTGAAAAACTGTTAGAAATTTCACAGTTGACAGCATTGCATCTAATTACTGAATTATTAAACGGAAGGCATCTGCCTAAGAAGCAACCACCTGTCACTCAAAAAGATAAATTCAAGTGAAAAGCAGAGGTACAATTAGGTCATCTCACTCACTTTTGCAGCTAAATTTGAAATATTCAAACTCAAGAGGCAAGGAAAGTTAATTGCGTCTGGTACCCTCTTTAAGAGCAACTTGAAATATTAAGGCAAGTGCATTTTCAGTCCTTGCATTAGTTGCTGAGAGCAACAGTCTGAGCCTTCTGCTAATTTATATTTTTGTTTCAGGCCCAAAGTGTCTTTTTGAACTTAGACTCATTTTTTTTAACGACCCATTCTCACAAAAATTGTACCTATGAGATTTCAATAGAGGAAATAAGTAAGGGTCGTGGGGCAAAGGGTAGGGGGCCAAGGATAATTAGAAGGGCCACCTCATAAGACAGGCAATTTTGTTCATAAGCCCCCTTTTTTTGCTTGTAGCTTTGAAATCATCTCACAGAAACCCGCTAGCTTCTCTTGGCCTGTCCATAGAGAAAGCCAATAGCTTGCATTTGTTCTGTTTTTGTATTTGTGTCCTCAAAAAAACCACAGTTCTTTGTGATCATATTAAGAATACCATAAGAAATCTAAATTACTGAGCTTTCAATGTTTGCTAGTCTTTATATGTAAAAGCTTTTTTTTTTCTGTTTTATCCCATAGTATCTCTACAAGTTAGACAACAATCATTCATTCCATTTCAGAGAAGGGAAAAATGAGTCACAGGTAAGTAACTTGCATGCTCAAAATAACATGGCTAGAAAGTGGATGAGCAGAGAATAGCACTAGTGTTTAAACTATCTACATGTCTTAATTAGTCATTTATTTTCTTTTAAAGGATTTTATAAAAAGACATAACGAGAATGGTAATTGTGGCAGCCTTTTTCAACTTTGTGTTGCAATTGGATGTCTATATTTTCTTAACTGAAGGAGAACATCAACTTTTAGCATAATTTCCCTGCCAGAGTCTTTACTTGGCCCCTGCGCCTCCCTTTGCACAGCACATCCAACTTTACCTGCATTACCTGTTCCTCCATTTGTACCTCTACTAAGGAGGCAGATAAAAAAAATAAAAAAAAAACAGGAATCCTTGCTTATTTGTACAACCCAGTTGGCATCTTTTTTCAGTTTCCACTCAATAAATACTTTTTAGACTAATCGAGTCCAACTCCTTCAACTGCAGAGAATGGATTCTCCTAATGATTGACTTTGTTTTGTGCTGCTTATTACAGGCTAAAGATATTTGCCTGTATGACTACTCATGTCTCCAAATCAGGCAGGATGACCCACTCTAGGGTATGTTTATGATAGAGACCTGGCTCTACAAAATGCATTCAGAAGCATGAAGTCTTCCAGGATCTTTAGTATTTGAAATTTGACCCTGAAGATAAGCTTCTCTAAAGAGACAACAGGGACTCATTGGCTCAGATTTAGGTCACATGATTCTTTCCATGCTACTGAATTATATTTTTTAAATTATAAATATTAATATATATACACTAATATGTATTATAAAATATACATTAATAAATATATAAAATATACATAAATATGTAAAGTATCTAAATATTAATATTATATATAATATATATATTTCCCCTTCCTCAAGATGGTATTTAACATTCTTCTCTGTTTAAACCAAACAACGAATCAACTTAGACTCTAAAGCCATGATGACATAATGGTTTCCATACAGTGTGTGTAGCCACAATCCCTAGGCCTAGCTCTCAGTTCTGCTGCATACCAGCTGTGTGAACTTGTGCCTCAGTTTCCCAGTCTATACAATAATAATATATTTAAAAGTGACATACTCACAATCCATAGAGCTGGAACTTAAACTCTGTGTCTCTGCTAATTGCATTAAATGTTAATTTAATTTTTACCAGTTCATCTACTTAAGGATCTAAACTCGGTCTTCTTTATCTTTTCATTCACAGAACCTAGTACAATGTCTAGCATATAGTACGTGCTCAGTAAATTTATGTTGCATGGATTTTTATTATTGTTAAAAGTTTGGCCTAACATGAGAAAAATGCCAAAATTTTAAAGAAATAATATGGCCCTGTAGGCAAGATATTTTCTAGCAGTAAACAATGATCAAAATTCAGCTATTGAAAAATTATATTTTCTTCCAATATAACCAAACAAAAGCTTATAATGGCATGCTGAGGATAGCATGAAAGCCAGAAGCCTATAAACATGTGAAAAATGTTAACATCACATTTTTAGGCTTATTAGAAACAGCCTAAATAATTACACCAGTCAAATTACTGGTGGCTTTTGGCTCATGTCCAGGATGAAAGGTCATAACCCAACATACCAGAAGTTTTCCTGGCATGATTGACAGGAAGAGGAAATACACTGATACCTTTCACATGGGAATCACAGCTTGTTGCAAATAGAAGCAAAACACATATCTGGATTTTGTGGGAAAAGTTCATTGTGTTCTGACTCAAATTCTTTGTTCCCAAAGTTGCTTAATTGTGATTTATTGGTATATGTGTGTGGGTGTGGGTGTGGGGATGTGTAATGAAACAAATGCATACCACAGCAAAATAGAAATCACGCGCTGTTACTTAAAATTGTCATTGGATATATCCCTGCTTTCTCCTCATTGCAGTATCTGATATTTTGGCCCTAGCCAGAAAGGCACCTATTTCTCAAATGAATTTCTTTTTCAACTCCTAGACGGAAAATTATGAATTTTGGAGTTTCCAGACAATTGTCTACAGTCCACCCATATGAATACAGAAAGTACTACCCCCAGGACTGACTTAACAGGGTAATCAATCACAGCCTGTCCTAAGTCTGTAATATGTGCATGGGTATTCCCATGCTGCAGCTCTAGCTCTGTGCTCTGGATCTGTTGGTATTCCAATGATTCAACACTTGGAGTAAGAGAAGGTTTTATCTTTTGTTGGGGATTTTTATTCGGAGGCAGATGATATACTTCTCAGCTTCAATTCCACAATGTTTGAGAAGATGTAGGTATTCACAAGATGCTATAAGCTAATTTATCAGCAGGGTCTACTTTGGGTCCAGGTGTGGCTCGTATGACATTTGGATGCTATTTTATTATAAGGCAAGAGTTAACCTTCACTGCACATTAGTCTCACCTGGGGAGCTATTAGCCACAACCATCCATGCCTATTACACCTCTGACCAATTGGGTGGGACCCAGACATCAGTGATTTATATAGCTCCCAGGTGATTCCAATCTGCAATCAACACTAAGAACCACTATTAGGTCATAATCCTCTCCATAGGCAGATGAAACTATATGTACATTATGCATTATTGAGGTTCTCTAAAGTAGTCACTAGCTCATAAAGACTAAGTTGTCTTCAGACTTCTTGAAGAACAGAAATTACATTGCTTGCTCTTAAAATATAAAGAGGTTCATTTTAACTTGGAACGAACAATCTGAATCAATTTCCATTTCGTGTCCTTTGAATATAGAAAAAACCTATGATCATATTCATGTCTATATTTTGAAATATTTTTATTTAATATATTCTCATGTTTCATGAGAGAAAACCCTTTGAAGAGCCCACCAGAGTATGAGATACTGGGTCTTTGAATTCATTTTTATTCAATCATAATTTTTAAGTTCTTTTAACTTTCCTAGCAATAAGGGCTCCCAAATAGTGTCCATACTACCAAAGAATTCCTGATCAGTAGGAAAACCAGTTGTGTGTGCAATTAACTATAATACTATCAGATAATTGCATTAAATGAACTGTTTATTAAGTACTAGGTCGTATGAGCAAGGCAAGATCAGGGAAATTTCCAGGGAGAAATCAACGTTTATGTTGGTGCATGAAGGGTGCTTAGGGGGATCCCATGTGGGCACCTGGGCAAGGACATGAGAAAGTTCTAGATATATGAAATTTACATTAGTTTTGGGATTGAAAAATATGCTGAAAGTGCCAGATCACTGAGAATTTTTACTAATAGCCCTGCTGTGAAAGACAGACTAACCTTCTCAGTGACTCAAAAGAAGTGGAGATGAGACACTTATTTTTTAAAAATATTTTCAAGTTAAAATAGTGAAAATTAATGAAATTCAGAATGATTGCTGGTTATTTGTATTTCTATCTTTTCCTCATTTTATGAAATATAGCAAGAGCTTTTTTCTAATCATGATTCTGTGGGGCATTTTTGTATAATTTCATGGCCATATAACAATAGTTATTATAGTTATATTTTCTTGAATTAATGTATTACACAGGGCTAGTAGTCCCAGATGACATGTGCTAATAAAGTAGTCATTAAATCACAAAGACTAAGTGGAAACAATTGCTTTCATAACCTTATATTTAATTGCATGCACAGGTGTTTTTGTTTTGAAGAAGAAATTTTAAGTAAAAAGTATGATTAATTCTCATGCCATCCCAGAATGCCAGATGAAGAGAATTTTTGTCCAATTTAGAGAGAATAGAGCACACAGATGTTAAGGTCATGGTGACAGAAAGAAAGTGTTTCTGACCTGCAATAGTTTACTTTTCTCCAAATTGCCAAATGACTTCACAATGGGTTTCAGGGTGGGCACTGACCCAGAGTGTTCCTCTGTATTTATTGTAAACCTGGTACTGTGGACCCACTCCATATTATCTGTGCTATTTTGTCATAGAAAATCTTATCTTTTTCAGCTGTTACTGGAAGGACTCCTGAAATTATTCAGGAGTGTTTACTGGAGCCCAGAAGTGGAATTCAGATTATCTACCAAATCCAAGTAATCTACAATGAGTCCTTCAAGATACAAATTAGGCACTGCATACAAAGGAAAGAAACGTCTTGATGAGTGGAATAAACACTGAACTAGAAACCAAGAATCAAGCATTGAGGTCCCACCACTTACAAGCTAGATGACCTTGGAGAAGTCGCTCACCATGACTGGAACAATTGAACCTCACATTCTTTTTTTCTTTTCTTGTTTTATACTTTAAGTTCTAGGGTATACTTTAAGTTCTGCATGTGCACAACATGCAGGTTTGTAACAGGTATACATGCGCCATGTTGGTTTGCTGCACCCATCAACCTGTCATTTACATTAGCTATTTCTCCTAATGCTATCCCTCCCCCGGCCCCCAGCCCGGAACAGGCCCCAGTGTGTGGTATTCCCCACCCTGTGTCCATGTGTTCTCATTGTTCAACTCCCACCTATGAGTGAGAACATGTGGTGTTTGGTTTTTCTGTCCTTGTGATAGTTTGCTTAGAATGATGGTTTCCAGCTTCATCCATGTTCCCACAAAGGACAAGAACTCATCCTTTTTTATGGCTGCATAGTATTCCATGGTGTATAAGTGCCACATTTTCTTAATCCAGTCTATCATTGATGGACATTTGGGTTGGTTCCAAGTCTCTGCTATTGTGAATAGTGCCACAATAAACATATGTGTGCATCTGTCTTTATAGTAGCATTATTTATAATCATTTGTGTATATACCCAGTAATGGGATCACTGAGTCAAATGGTATTTCTAGTTCTAGATCCTTGAGTAATCACCCCACTGTATTCCACAATGGTTGAACTAATTTACACGCTCACCAACAGTGTAAAAGTGTTCCTATTTCTCCACATCTCCAGCATCTGTTGTTTTCCGACTTTTTAATGATTTCCATTCTAACTGGTGTGAGATGATATCTCATTGTGGTTTTGATTTGCATTTCTCTGATGACCAGTGATGATGAGCATTTTTTCATAGGTATGTTGGCTGCATAAATGTCTTCTTTTGAGAAGTGTCTGTTCATATACTTTGCCCACTTTTTGATGGTGTCGTTTGTTTTTTTCTCATAAATTTGTTTAAGTTCTTTGTAGATTCCGGATATTAGCCCTTTGTCAGATGGGTAGATTGCAAAAATTTTCTCCCATTCTGTAGATTGTTCACTCTGATGATAGTTTCTTTTGCTGTGCAGAAGCTCTTTAGTTTAATTAGATCCCATTTGTCTATTTTGGCTTTTGTTGCCATTGCTTTTGGTGTTTTAGTCATGAAGTCTTTGCCCATCCACTGCCCATTTGCCCATACCATTGACTTTCTTCACAGAATTGGAAAAAACTACTTTAAAATTCATAAGGAATCAAAAAAGAGCCCAAATAGCCAAGACAATCCGAAGCAAAAAGAACAAAGCTAGAGGCATCACACTACCTTACTTCAAACTATACTACAAGGCTACAGTAACCAAAACAGCATGGTACTGGTATGAAAACAGATATATAGAGCAATGGAACAGAACAGAGGCCTCAGAAATAACACCACACATCTACAACCATCTGATCTTTGACAAACCTGACAAAAACAAGCAATGGGGAAAGTATTCCCTATTTAATAAATGGTGCTGGGAAAACTGGCTAGCCATATGTAGAAATTTGAAACTGGGTTCCTTCCTTACACTGTATACAAAAATTAACTCAAGAACTTCACATTATTTAACTGAATATGGAGAAAGTATGCTTGTCTTTTCATACTCACAGTGTTGGGAGAACCAGATAAATGTGGGAGGATTTTACGGTATGTAATATGGTTCACAAGGGAGAGCCACAGATATTGGGGTTGCTATTATTATTTGGCTTTTACAGTTTGTCAAAGCCATCTCTCTTTAAGGTAGAAATGTTAGAACCATCAAAAAAAATACAGATAAACCGACAGAAATTACTAGAGAGAAATGATTTAGAATTGTGGATTTACTCTCTCCAAATTATCTTTTACATAATGAGGTGACACTTTATGAATAATTTTGTATCTGGATTTTTCACTTACTAGTTATGAAAACAATCTATGTCTTTAAAATTTTCTGTATGTATAATTTAAAAACCTTGTATTATTCCAATTTGTAGATGACTCACTTTTATAATTGTATCTTCATGCATAAAACTTTGTCTGGATTTCAAATGTTCTAATCATAAATTCCCAATAAGGACATGATTGAATCAAAATACAGAAACACCATCAATCAAAGCTTTTAATTTATAATTCCAAGCTGATTTCTTAAAAGCTTTTTATAATTACACCAACACCATCAATTTGTGAGTGTATCTGTTTCAGCACACTCTTATCAACATTGTATATCCCAATGTTTAGAAATAAATGTTGTTGTTTTGTTTTCCATTGTTTTTGGAAAGGGAGGCAGTCTTAAGGGTGGAGTAGAATCTCTCCATTTATAGAACGCTTATTATGACAATCATTCTCCACGTAATCAAAGTTTTTTTCCTTTTCCTCTGCCAAATAAAAATGAACATTATATGAAGTTAAGAAACTTATAGTCATGCTGATAGATTTAAAATGAACGTTACGAATATGAAGAAACTTACAGTCATGCTGATAGATTTAAAACGAATGTTATGAACATACTTTTATTTTCTTCTGAAGCATATAGCAGAGATAAAAATCATACAAGTGAAGCCATTTGAATTTTCTAATCTAGGATTTTAGGAAACTAGATAAGGATTTCAGTGTGGCAGATACTTTGCTTATCCAGAATCCACATACCCCATCTTTTTATTTTTATTTTATTTTATTATTATTATACTTTAAGTTTTAGGGTACATGTGCACAATGTGCAGGTTTGTTACATATGTATACATGTGCCATGTTGGTGTGCTGCACCCATTAACTCGTCATTTAGCATTAGGTATATCTCCTACTGCTATCCCTCCCCTCTCCCCCCACCCCACAACAGTCCCCAGACTGTGATGTTCCCCTTCCTCTGTCTGTGTGTTCTCATTGTTCAATTCCCACCTATGAGTGAGAACATGCGGTGTTTGGTTTTTTGTCCTTGTGATAGTTTACTAAGAATGATGATTTCCAGTTTCATCCATGTCCCTACAAAGGACATGAACTCATCATTTTTTATGGCTGCATAGTATTCCATGGTGTATATGTGCCACATTTTCTTAATCCAGTCTGTCATTGATGGACATTTGGGTTGGTTCCAAGTCTTTGCTATTGTGAATAGTGCCGCAATAAACATACATGTGCATGTGTCTTTATAGCAGCATGATTTATAGTCCTTTGGGTATACACCCAGTAATGGGATGGCTGGGTCAAATGGTATTTCTAGTTATAGATCCCTGAGGAATTGCCACACTGTCTTCCACAATGGCTGAACTAATTTACAGTCCCACCAACAGTGTAAAAGTGTTCCTATTTCTCCCTATCCTCTCCAGCACCTGTTGTTTCCTGACTTTTTATTTTGTTTGTTTGTTTGTTTGTTTTATTATTATTATACTTTAGGTTTTAGGGTACATGTGCACAATGTGCAGGTTTGTTACATATGTATCCATGTGCCATGTTGGTTTGCTGCACCCATTAACTCGTCCCTAACACATTCTATGAGGCCAGCATCGTCCTGATACCAAAGCCTGGCAGAGACACAACCAAAAAAGAGAATTTCAGACCAATATCCTTGATGAACATTGATGCAAAAATACTCAATAAAATACTGGCAAACCGAATCCAGCAGCACATCAAAAAGCTTATCCACCATGATCAAGTGGGCTTCATCCCTGGCATGCAAAGCTGGTTCAACATACGCAAATCAATAAATGTAATCCAGCATATAAACAGAACCAAAGACAAAAACCACATGATTATCTCAATAGATGCAGAAAAGGCCTTTGACAAAATTCAACAACCCTTCATGCTAAAAACTCTCAATAAATTAGGTATTGATGGGACGTATCTCAAAATAATAAGAGCTATCTATGACAAACCCACAGCCAATATCATACTGAATGGGCAAAAATTGGAAGCATTCCCTTTGAAAACTGGCACAAGACAGGGATGCCCTCTCTCACCACTCCTATTCAACATAGTGCTGGAAGTTCTGGCCAGGGCAATCAGGCAGGAGAAGGAAATAAAGGGTATTCAATTAGGAAAAGAGGAAGTCAAATTGTCCATTGTTTTCTTAAGAACACTTTCATGATGCACTTTGGAAGTGCCCAATTTGCCCAGACCTAGTGGCTCAGTCATGATTGTCCTCAGCCAGTCAGTATAACTCCATTCTCTTTTAGCAGATGATGCTCATTTTTCTGTTTCTCTTAAATTAAGGAATCCATATGTCATCATTTCTGGCCAGTGACCTGTGAGTGGAAATCTGGGAAGAAGTTTCTGGGAAGAAGAGTCCTGTTATGTCCTCACTCTGTTGTTTCCTGTGAAGGATACTGGTGGGCAGAAGGGAAGACTAGATTGAGGCATCCATCTTGACATCATGAGATAAAGACCACCAAAATTCCAGAAGTACCTAAACAAATGCTGGAAGCAATCAACCAGTGATGAGACCACCTCCTGCCAAGCGTATGTCCAGCTCTTTAAGGTTTTAAGATACTAAGAGTTGATTCATAACATTAGTAAAAAATATATAAACTAGATATATGAAATTTGCTAATAATAAACTGGATAGGAAAACACACTAATAATACACAAATCTGAAAAAAAAAAGGCAGTCACAATGAAAATAAAGCCATGAGCTGTCACCTGGAGAAGACAGTTGACCAACCATAGCTATAAGCTAAGGTTTCCCCAGAATGGGTATTTGCCATAGACCAGGAAATATGCAGAAGTCAATCACAGAAGCTGAGTATAGAATCAAGATTTACCAAATATTTGAGAGAGGTGATTTGCATGGAAGAGAAATAGAAAATCCAAAATTAAGAATAACTTATACCCAGGATAATAAAGGTAATAGAGCAAATAAAAAAAAGAAAATCTTAAAATAGGAGCTACGGGGGTATTGTGATTGCCATGAAAAAAAAAAAAGAATATATGTGAGGAAACAAGTACCAGTAGTAGTGAAAAGAACAAAATAGAGATTTGGGGAGGAAAAGTTAGTCCTGTAATAATTGTTGTATATGTATAAATAAGCACATTACATGTACACAATAGCAAATTAGATAAAATGAAGGGCAAATTGAAGAGCTAGAAGGTCAAATTGGGAGGCATTTGTAGAACACAGCACAAAAAGTTAAAGAGAAACAAATGTGTAAAACGAGGTCTAAATATTTTAAAGACAGATCCAAATTTTCTAATGTCTGTGTAAAACCGCTTGTATATTGAGTGACAAGAGAGTGGAAGAGAGGAAAAAACTGAAAAAAAAACCAGTAGTAATAAATATCCCAGAAATGTTACATAATAAATATATACATAAACAAATATCATCTATGCTCAAGTTGAATGAGTACATGGTACTGAGTGGCCAAAATTTAATCACAAGCTAACCAAAAACTCACATTGAGACAATAAAATCAAGTTTTATAAAACTAATACTGAAAGAAGTAATCTTAGATGCCAGAAGAAAAGGAAAGATTATCTAGAAGGAAAAGGAGGTCAGACTGACACCAGATTTCTCCTTAGCAGTATGGAGTGAAGAAACCCAGCAAAGTGACATCAAAGTTCTGAGAAAGAGTATTTCAAACCTAGCATGCTACACTCAGTCAAACCAGCCAAACTATCATTGGAGATTGAAGGGGATAATAAAGTTTCTTTCAGACATAGAAACCTTACAATTTATAGGACTTCTCTGAAATAACCATAAGAGAATGTACTCAAAAATAAAACGGAAGAGGGAATATACAAGAATTAGTTTAAACAAATAAATATCTAAAGCCCTATCAAGTTTTTATCACTTGTAAAATTTAGTCCACAATAAACTAAGGGGTAAAATCCTATGAAAGGAGTGAGGTGAGCACAGAAAAGAAAAGTTTGCTCAGATATAGGATATAAATATTGAATAAATTCTGAACTGAATACTTCCTGAACCCATCATAATGAGAATATCTGGGGAGAATCCTGGAATATATTTTCAGGGAGGACTACAACTATTGACCAAATTAAATTTAACTGCAATAATTTAAATATAAAAAGGGAGATGGATTCATGAATTTTAGTAAAAAGTAGTAAAAATTGAAAGTAGTATGTATGCATGATAAGATATATGCAAAAAAGAATAAAGATTTTTTTAGATCATCTATAATGCTACTACAAAATTTTTAAAAACCACCAGTGATACTTGGGAAGTATTTTCTTCTGGAGTCTTTTCTTTGCATATTTTTATCTACCTGTGATCAGAATGTCTGAAAAATGCTATCAGACATTTCTACGTATTGTTACAATGTTACATTGTATTTTCGTATCACCTATGTTTTAATATAGCAAACTTTTGCCTTGTGAATGGGCATCATTTTCTGACTCCTCTTTTATCTCAATATTTCTCAGTTTAGTTGTCCATACTTCCTGTTTCTACCCAGATTTCCTCTGGAGTAGAGCATAACCATTGGGCTTGTTTCCACAACTTCATTTGAAACGCGTATCGCAGTTATCAATAACCCTCTATGGTGAGTTTCAAGTTCTGAGCCCGTCTTACCAGATGGCCTCACAGCATTTGGTATATACACTAAAATCCAAATTTCGATCTCCACCATCACCCCCTGAGCTGAACCTGCATATATATTTCCCTTCTCAAACTCTCCAGTCGGGCATCTGTTAATCCTATCACATTTAAGGTATTTGAAACCAACCTCTTGATTTGCATTCCCCTATGAACCTTCCTTTAGTTTTACCTATTTCAGTAAATGGCAACCCCATTCACTCCATTGCTCGGGACAAAAGCCTCATAGTTTTTTATTATTTCTTCCTCTTGTACCCCTGTTCTGAATTAAACTGTTTCAGGTAGTCACGACAAGGACCCCATCCAAGCCCATGTCAATCCGAGTGGGCAGATCGCTTGAGCCCACGAGTCGGTTTGAGATGAACCTGAGCAACATGGCGAAACCCCGTCTCTACCAAAAAACACTAAAAATTAGCTGGGCTTGGTGGTGCCGCACCTGTAGTCCCAGCTACTCAGGAGGCTGAGGTGGGAGGATTCCTTGAGCCCAGACCATGCCTCTGCACTTCATCCTGAGTGACAGAGCGAGACCCTATCTCAAAAAAAAAAAGAAAAAGAAAACAACAATAAAATGAAAATATAATTATGTTACCCCCAACTTCCGCTAAAAATACTTTAATGGCTTTTAATCTCCAAATCCAAAACCATCCCCTTGGCTGTACACCGCCGTGACAGGTGATCTGGTTACTTCTCCCACTCACTCCTGCCTTTGAGCCACACTTCTTGGCTTGCTGTCCCTTGGGCACACCAAGCAAGCTTCCCGTAGTCAAGTCACATAGCTTGCTATCCTCTGTGCCTGGAACACTCTTTCTACAGATATTTTCCTTTCTGACTCCCTCACTCTCTTTGGTGTCTTGCCAGATGTCACCTCCTCAGAATATCCTTCCCTGACCTTTAGACCTGAAACTAACCACCCATCAGTACTCTTCATCCTTTTACATTTATTTTTATTTTTAGTGTCTGTTACTCTTAAAATTATACATCCTTGTCTCTGTTTCTTCCCTCAAACATAAATGGTTATTTATATTACAAGTGAAGAAATGGAGGTTTTGAGGTGACAATAGAACTATTTGGTGTGGGGATGAAACCCTAGATTTTGAAGTCAATAGATGCAGGGAAGAGAGAGAGAGAGAGACAGAGAGAGAGAGGGAGTTAGTTCAAGAGCATTTTTAAAAAATGATTGAGAGTGGAAGACAAAGAACTCTTTTAATTATAAATCACACCTTGGTCCAGTAAGGAATGAAAGGTTTGAATTCCAGCTGGTGTCAGGAATTGACCACAGCTTGCTGATACTGTTTTAAATGACTCCAAGTGTGATTTAAAGGCACCAAAGAAGCCAGGGCAGGATGGAGGTCACCCTTTCGATGCTATCGGCGATTAAGGTAATTTGGGAGCTGAGTCAAGGAAGGTGTGGTTTGCTGACCCACAAATCCAAAGGGAAAAGGTAAAACCTTTGAAAATGGGCCAGGGTAAGTATTCCTTTGTCCTGTTTGGGGAAAAGGCAAAGTAGACCCAGCTGGACACAATTAAGTCTGCAAAAGGTCCAAAGGGCCATGAGCAAGAAAGAGCAACAGGTAAAAACTGACCTCTACGCCAACTCTGATACAAACCAGTGAGACCTACAAATGTGTTGTCAATTTGCATATTTCCAGGAGAGGAGAAGGCGGCCATCCGCACAATGTTAACTGAGGTATATGTTGAGAAGATCACCTGAAATGAAATATGAATCTCATTGAAGGCACTCTGAAAGTGCTGATGTTACATACAAGATGGGGACCTCAGTCACTAGCAAGTCCCCAAAGCTTATACCAATGTCTGAGATAAGAACCCCGCTCCCGTACACTCCATCCTCCTACTCGTATCTCCTCCACACCAATCATTACACTGTTTTCATCTCTGCTTTTATGACGTTCTTCCCAATCCTATTGTGAGTTCCCTCTCCCCAAGGCAGAAATCTGTCTTTCATCTACAGATCCCCCAGATGTTTGGATGGTTTTTGGTGTGTAGAAAGTACTCAAAAATATTTGGTCAAATTATTGTAAATGAATGAAAAAACTCAAATGAAAAAGATCTCATTTCCCATTTTTAGAAACAAGTATTTGGCTCTGGCCATATGAATGAGACTCAAATGCTGTCCATAGAGCAACAGCTTGCCCAGTATTATATATAGGGACAAGGTCTGTATTGTGCAAACGATTTAGATACTTGTCACATGCTTACCATCAGAGAAGAGATGTGTCCACAAACAAATGAAATGCACCAGGAAATGGGAGTCTTACCTTTGTATCCCAAGGGCCTCCTTTGTAGGTCTGCAAAGGAGCTAGAGAAGTCATGTGGATTACAGGATTAATAACAGAAAGATTTCTCTTTAAAAGTACTATTTTAATTCTCTTTTAAATAATGCATGCTTTCTATGGGAAAAGTAAGAGGGAGAGAAAATCAAAGTTGTAGTCACTTATATTTCTCTTATCTGGATGTAGGAACTGTTAACTGGTTGCTACGCTCCCACCCACTATGGTATAAATAGGAAAACATTGTATTTGACACTGTGTGTGTGTGTGCATGTGTTTGTGTCTGTGTGCACATGTGTGTATACACTCACAGTTCTTTTTTTTTTTTATTTTACTTTAAGTTCCAGGATACATGTGCAGAATGTGCAGGTTTGTTACATAGGTATATGTGTGCCATGGTGGTTTGCTGCACCTACTGACTTGTCCTCTAGGGTCCCTCCCCTTTCCCCCCCACCACACCCCAACAGGCCCCAGTGTGTCTTGCTCTCCTCCCTGTGTCCATGTGTTCTCATTTTTCAACTCCCACTTATGAGTGAGAACATGCAGTGTTTTTGTTAGTTTGCTGAGAATGATGGCTTTCAGCTTCATCCATGTCCCTGCAAAGGACATGATCTAGTTCCTTTTTACAGCTGCATAGTATTCCATGGTGTATATGTAGCACATTTTCTTTATCCAGTCTATCATTAATGGGCAATTGGGTTGGTTCCATCTCTTTGCTATTGTAAATAGTGCTGCAATAAACATACATGTGCATGTTTCTTTATAGTAGAATGATTTATATTCCTTTGGGTATATACCCAGTAACGGGATTGCTGGGTCAAATGGTATTTCTACTTCTAGATCCTTGAGGAATTGCCATACTGTCTTTCACAATGGTTGAACTAATTTACATTCCCACCAACAGTATAAAAGCATTCCTATTCCTCCACATCTCCAGCATCTATTGTTTCTTGACTTTTTGGTAATTGCCATTCTGACTAGTGTTAGATGGTATCTCATTTTGGTTTTGATTTGCATTTCTCTAATGATCAGTGATGTGGAGCTTTTTTTCATATGTTTGTTGGCTGCATAAATGTCTTATTTTCAGAAGTATCTCTTTATATCCTTAGCCACTTTTTGATGGGGTTGTGTTTTTCTTGTAAATTTAAGTTCCTTGTAGACTCTGGATATTAGACCTCTGTCAGATGAGTAGATTGCAAAAATTTTCTCCCATTCTGTAGGTTGCCTGTTCACTCTGATGCTAGTTTCTTTTGCTGTACAGAAGCTCTTTATTATAATTAGATCTCATTTGTCAATTTTGGCTTTTGTTGCAATTGTTTTGGCCGTTTCGTCATGAAGTCTTTTCCCATGGCTATGTCCTGAATGGTATTGCCTAGGTTTTCCTCTAGGGTCCTTATGGTTTGGGGTTTTACATTTAAGTCATTAATCCATCTTGAGTTAATTTTTGTATAAGGTGTAAGGAAGGGGTCCAGTTTCAGTTTCTGCATACTGCTGGCCAGTTTTCCCAGCACCATTTATTAAATAGGAAATCCTTTCTTCATTGTTTGCTTCTGTCAGGTTTGTCGAAGAGCAGATAATTGTAGATGTGCCATCTTATTTCTGAGTTCTCTATTCTTTTCCATTCATCTGTGTGTCTGTTTTGGTACCAATACCATGCTGTTTTGGTTGCTGAAGGCTTGTAGTATAGTTTGTAGTTAGGTAGCGTGATGCCTCCAGCTTTGTTATTTTTGCCTAGGATTGCCTTTGCTATATGGGCTCTACTTTGGTTCCATATGAAATTTAAAGTAGTTTTATTTTTTCTAACACTGTGAAGAATGTCAGTGGTAGTTTGATTGGAATGGCATTGAATCTATAAATTACTTTGGGCAGTATGGCCGTTTTCACAATATTGATTCTTCCTATCTGTGAGGATGAAATGTTTTCCCATTTGTTTGTGTCCTCTCTTATTTCCTTGAGCAGTGGTTTGTAGTTTTCCTTGAAGAGGTCCTTCACATCCCTTGTTAACTTTATTCCTAGATATTTTATTATTCTCTTTATAGCAATTGTGAATGGGAGTTCACTCATGATTTGGCTCTCTGCCTGTCTATTGTGGATGTATAGGAATGGTTGTGATATACGTTTGACATTTTTTATTCTTTATTTAATTTACAGCAAACTTTTCTCGGGGTGGGGGTGTATGAAATCATACAGTGCATAGTCTTTGAGTGGGGTTTCTTGCACTTAGCATAATGCATTTGAGATCGTTCATGTTGTCATACATATCAGTAGTTCCTTTTCATTGCTGAGCAATGTTGCACTGAATGTATGTGCAACTGTTTCACTAATTGAGGGACATTTTGGTTGTTTTCAATTTTTAGCAGTTATGAATAAAGCACTTTGCTTACAGCTGTCTTGGTAAACCTAAGTTTTTACTCCTTTTGTATAAACAGGAGTGGGATTGTTGGATCATATGGTAAGTGTATGTTTAACTTCAGAAGGAACAGCCAAACTGCTTTCAAAGTGGCTGTGCCATTTTACATTCCCACCAGCAATGTGTGAGAGTTCCAGTTGCTCTGCATCATTGCCAGACTTACGACTGTTAGTTCTATCGGTTTCAGCTATTTAAATAGATGTATGTTGCACTGCATTGTGGTTTTAATTTTCTCTTTGTCCTAATGACTAATGACACTGAGGTTACATGTAAATGTATATATATATACAGAGAGGGAGAGAGAGTATGTATGTGTGTGTGTGTGTGTGTGTGTGTGTGTGTATGTGTGTGTGTGTGTATAGAGAGAGAGAGAGAGAGAGAAAGAGAGAGAGAGAGAGATGGGAGTCTCACTCTGTCACCCAGGCTGGAGTGCATGGTGCAATCTCATCTCACTGCAACCTCCGCCTCCCAGGTTCAAGCAATTCTCCTGCCTCGGTGTCCCAAGTAGCTGGGACTACAGGTGCACGCCTCCATGCCCGGCTAACTTTTTGTATTTTTGTAGAGACGGGGTTTCACCATGTTGCCCAGGCTGGTCTCGAACTCCTGAGCTCAGGCAATCCACCCACCTTGGCTTCCCAAAGAACTGGGATTAAAGGCGTGAGCCACCACGCCCAGCCCCATTTGTATGTTTTCTTTGGTGAAGCATTTAAAAACAAATCTTTGACCAAAAATTGGATGATTGTTTTAAATGTTGAGTTTTGAGGGATTTTTTTTTTTTTTTTTTTTACATACTGTGACTACAAGTCATTTGTCAGACATGTGATTTGAAAATAGATTACTTTAATATATGTGTTGTTTAATATCCTTGTTGTTTTAGTCTCTTAACACTGTCTTTCACAGAGTAAAAGGCTTTTTTTAAAAAGCCCTATTTAACACTTTTTTATTTTAGGGCTCACGGTTTTTGGTGTCATATCTAAAACCCCTTTGCCTAATCCAAGGTCTTAAAAACTTTCTCCTCTGTATTCTTGCAGACTTTTTTTAAGGATAGCTTAATGTTCAAGTCATCCTAGACAGAACCTTGCTGATTCTGTTAGGTCTTTGAACACTGAACCTGATTTTCTAGGTTCCTATATTGATTTTGAGACCATCCAAGTGAAAGTGCTTTGTAAATTCTAAAATGCCGTAGACTTTTTAGTTATGTTTCCTTATGTTTAAAATTATGAAAACAGGAACTGCTATACACTTATATGTTGATCACAATCTTGTGCCTCATTTCTTGACTTCCCTGTACCTCTGCTCTTTCTAGCTCAGTAAAATAAAGCATGATGTTTATGAGTTCTGGATTTTTACACATTGATTTTGTATCCTGAGACTTTGCTGAAGTTGCCTATTAGCTTAAGGAGCTTTGGACTGAGACGGTGGGATTTTCTAAAAATAGAATCACGTCATCTGCAACAGAGACAATTTTACTTCTTCTCTTCCTATTTGAATACCCTTTATTTCTTTCTCTTGCCTGATTCACCTAGCCAGAACTTCCAATACTATGTTGAATAGGAGTGGCTAGAGAAGGGATTCTTGTCTTGTACCGGTTTGGAATGCTTCCAGTTTTTGCCCATTCCCCATTCAGTATAATATTGGCTGTGGGTTTGTCCTAAATAGCTCTTATTATTTTGAGATACGTTCCATCATTACCTAGTTTATTGAGAGTTTTTAACATGAAGAGATGTTGAATTTTCTCAAAGGCCTTTTCTGCATCTATTGAGATAATCATGTGATTTTTGTCATTGGTTCTGTTTATGTGATGGATTATGTTTATTGATTTGCATATGTTGAACCAGGCTTGTATCCTAGGGATGAAGTTAACTTGATCGTGGTGGACAAGTTTTTTGATGTGCTGCTGGATTCGGTTTGCCAGTATTTTATTGAGAATTTTCATATCAGTGTTCATCACAGATGTTGGCCTGAAGTTTTTGTTGTTGTTGTGTCTCTGCCAGCTTTTGGTATCAGGATGATGCTGGCCTAATAAAATGAGTTAGGGAGGAGTCCCTCCTTTTCAACTTTGGAATAGTTTCAGATGGAATGGTACCAGTGCCTCTTTGTACCTCTGGTAGACTTTGGCTGTGAATCTGTCTGGTCCTGGGCTTTTTTTGGTGAGTAGGCTATTAATTACTGCCTCAATTCCAGAACTTGTTATTGGTCTGTTCAGGCATTAGACTTCTTCCTGGGTTAGTATTTGGAGGGTGTATGCGTCCAAAATTTATCCATTTCTTCTAGATTTTCTGGTTTATTGCATAGTGTTTATAGTATTCTCTGATGATAGTTTGTATTTCTGTGGGGTCAGTGGTGATATCCCCTTTATCATTTTTATTGTGTGTATTTGATGCTTCTTTCTTTTCTTCTTTATTAGTCTAGCTAAAGTTCTATCTATTTTATTAATTTTTTTCACAAAAACAGCTTCTGGATTCATTAACTTTTTTTCAGAGTTTTTTTTTGTGTGTGTTTCTATTGCCTTCAATTCTCCTCTGATCTTAGTTATTTTTTGCCTTCTGCTAGCTTTTGGATTTGTTTGCTCTTGCTTCTATAATTCTTTAATTTATGATGTTAGGGTGTCGATTTGAGATCTTTCTTGCTTTCTAATGTGTGCATTTAGTGCTATAAATTTCCCTCTTAACACTGCTTTAGCTGTGTCCCAGAGATAATAGTACATTGCCTCTTTCTTCTCATTGGTTTCAAAGAACTTCTTGATTTCTGACCTAATTTCATCATTTATCCAGGTGTCATTTAGGAGCAGGTTGTTCAGTTTCCATGTAATTGTTTGATTTTGAGTGAGTTTCTTAATCCCGAGTTCTAATTTGATTGCACTGTGGTCTGAGAGATTGCTTGTTATGATTTCAGTTCTTTTGCATTTACTGAGGAGTGTTTTACTTCCAATTATGAGACCAATTTTAGAATAAGTGTCATGTGGCACTGAGAAGAGTGTATATTCTGTTGATATGGGGTGGAGAGTTCTGTAGATATCTATTAGGTCCACTGGATCCAAAGCTGAGTTCAAGTCCTGAATATCCTTGTTAACTTTCTGTCTCGTTGATCTGTCTAATATTGACAGTGGGTTGTTAAAGTCTCCCACTATCATTGTGTGAGAGTCTGTCTCTTTATAGGTCTCTAAGAACTTTTTTATTTAATCTGGGTGCTCCTGTATTGGGTGTATATATATTTAGGATAGTTAGCTCTTCTTGTTTAATTGACCCCTTTACCATTATGTAATGCCCTTGTCTTTTTTTATCTTTGTTGGTTTAAAGTCTGTTTTGTCAGAGACTAGGATTGCAACCCCTGTTTTCTTTTTTTTTTTTTGCTTTCCATTTGCTTGGTAAATTTTCCTCCATCCTTTTATTTTGAGCATATATGTGTCTTTCCACATGAGATAGGCCTCCTGAATACAGCACACTGGTGGGTCTTGATCTTTATCCAATTTGCCAGTATCTGTCTTTTAATTGGGACATTTAGCCCATTTATATTTAAGGTTAGTATCATTATATGTGAATTTGATCCTGTCATCATAATGCTATCTGTTTATTTTGCACACTAGTGGATGCAGTTTCTTCATAGTGTTATTGGTGTTTATATTTTGGTATGTTTTTGCAGTAACTGTTACTGGTTTCTCCTTTCCATATTTAGTGCTTCCGTTAGGAGCTCTTGCATGGCAGGCCTAGTGGTGATGAAATCCCTCAGCATTTGGTTGTCTGGAAGGGATTTTATTTCTCCTTCACTTACAAAGTTTAGTTTGGCTGGATATGAAATTCTGGGTTGAGAATTATTTTCTTTAAGAATGTTGAATATTGGCCCCCACTCTCTTCTGGCTTGCAGGGTTTCTGTTGAGTGGTCTGCTATTTTTCTGATGGGCTTCCTTTTGTGGGTAACCCAACCTTTCTCTCTGTCTGCCTTTAACATTTTTTCCTTAATTTTGACCTTGGAGAATCTCATGATTATGTGTCTTCAGGTTGATCTTCTCGTGGAGTTTCTTGGTGGTTTTCTCTGTATTTCCTGAATTTGAATGTTGGCCTGTCTTGCTAGGTTAGGGAAGTTCTCATGGATAATATCCTGAAGTGTATTTTCCAGCTTTTTCCATTCTCCCCATCTCCTTCAGGTACTCTAATCAATTGTAGATTCAGTCTTTCTATGTAGTCCCATATTTTTCAGAGGCTTCGTTCATTCCTTTTCATTCTTTTTTCTCTAATCTTGTCTGAATGCCTTATTCCAGTAAGGTGGTCTTCAATCTCTGATATCCTTTCTTCTGCTTGGTTGATTCGGCTATCGATAATTGTGTATGCTTCACAAAATTCTCGTGCTGTGTTTTTCAGCTGCGTCAGGTCATTTATGTTCCTCTCTAAACTGGTTATTCTAGTTAGCTGCTCTTCTAACCTTTTATCAAGGTTCTTAGCTTCTTTGCATTGGGTTAGAACATAATCCTTTAGCTCAGCGGTGTTTGTTATTACCCATCTTCTGAAGCCTACTTCTGTCAATTTGTCCATCTCATTCTCTGACCAGTTCCGCGCCCTTGCTGGAGAGGTGTTGCGATCATTTGGAGGAGAAGAGGCACTCTGGCCAGTTGGGTTTTCAGTGCTTTCTTTTTGTTAATTCTTTCTCATCTTCATGAGTTTGTCTAATTTCAATCTTTGAGGCTGCCGAACTGTGGATGGGGTTTTTGTGGGTACTTTTTATTGTTTTTGATGCTGTTGTCATTGCTTTCTGTTTGTTTTTCTTTAAATAGTCAGATCCCTCTTCTGTAGGGCTGCTGCAGTTTGCTGGGGGTTCACTTCAGGCCCTACTCATCTGGTTCACTCCTGCACCTGGAGATGTCACTTAAGGAGGCTAGAGAACAGCAAAGATGGGTGCCTGCTCATTCCTCTGGGATTTCTGACCTCGAGGTGCACCAACCTGATGTCAATAGGATGGCGTCTATATAGATTGCCTGACAATCCCTGTTGGAGGGTCTCAACCAGTTGAGCGGCATGGGGAACAGGACCATTTAATGAAGCACTTTGACTGTCCCTTGGTGGAGAGGGTGTGCTTAGCTGGGAGGAAACCCACTCATCTGGGCTGCTGGATTCCTAAGAACTAGCAGGAGGAAAGGCTAAGTCAGCTGGTCCACAGAGACTATGGCCACCCCTTCCCCTAGAGGCTCAGGCCCAGGGAGATTAGACTTCTGTCTCTGAGCTCCTGGCTGGAGTTGCTGGAGTTCCTGCAGGGAGGCCCCACACAGTGAGGAGAAATGGGTCAGGGTCAGGCCTAAAGAGGTGCTCTAGTCACAGTCTGCCACAGCAGGTGTGTTGGGCTGCGGGGGACACCTCTTGGGACCAAGTGTCTAGCCTTCCTGGCGCCAGCAGGGAAAAAGCACAGCCTAGAGCTATGGAGATGGCTGCCACCACCATTCCTGTGCCCAGAGAACTTAGTGTGTCAGGCAGCGATCGGCCCCAGTGCTGGTGGCTGCCCCTACCACAAGGAGCTCAAATGGCTTAGACAGCAGGCAGCTGCAGCTGTGGTGCTGGTTGCCTCTCTCTCCAGGAGCCCGGAGGATTAACCAGGTTCTAGCTGAGAGGCTGTTGAGAATCTGCGTGGCTCCAGGGTTGGGAGCCTAGGCCCTGGTGGGGTGGGTTCACTAGTGCGATCTTAGGATCCATGGCTTGCACAGTTCCATGGCAAAAGCAGTTCCCCCAGCTGGGTAGCATGCTCAGTCACCACCACCTTTGGTTGTAGGGGTGGGGGCTCCCCTGTCACATGTGGCTGTTAGATGAGCCCCCGCACCACATTGCTCTTCCTTCCTCTCTGTGGGTCATGCCAGCCACCTACTCAGTTCTGATGAGAGAACCTGGATACCTCAGTTACCCGTGCAAGATTCACACGCTATTATGATTCTTTTCAGCAGGAACCTCCTACCACTGCTGCTTCTAGTCGGCCATCTTGGCCCCACCCACTACACTCATAGTTCTATCTATCTGTGTCTTCCTAGAGTTTTAAAGTATGCATTTTAAAGTCAGGAAAAACCTGGTTTTTAATCCACCAGTAAGGAAATATATATAAATCATTCTCGATAACCTTGATAAAAGGTTAGAAGAGAAGCTAACTAGAATGATGATAACATTCAGCTCCCACTTAAAAGTGGACACATAAGGGGGAACAACACACAGTGGGGCACATCGGGGTGGGCGAAGAGATGGAGAGCTTCAGGAAGAATAGCTAATGAATGCTGGGCTTAATACACAGTTAGTGGGTTGATCTGTGCAGTAAACCACCATGGCACACATTTCCCTATGTAACAAACCTTCACATCCTGCACATGTACCCCAGAACTTAAAATACATGTTGAAGAAAAAATAAAGGTATAAAACTACTTTGACTTATTGCTCTCTACCTGGATTACCCCCAACTCTATAATGAGGATAATAATAGTATGCATTTCGCTTACCTAGAATACCTAGCATAATTAAACAGAATAATTAACTTAAAGGATTTAGCAAAATGTTTGCAAATGTAATATCTAAAATATTAGCTATCTTCATTATAAAAATGAGAACATATTGCAAATTGCTTTTAACCTATGTTTTTCATAAAATCTCTTGTCATTAAAGTGCTTCAAAACATGCTTTTTCAATTATTGCACATGACTTCATCATATCCATGTGCCATAATATGTATAACATATTATGTATAACATATGTATATGTATAACCATGTTCATATCCTTGAAAATATACATGAGTTTCAATCTTTTACTATTGTAAATAGCATTGTAATGGAAAGTCTTAATTCTGCCCATGTTGGTGGAACAATTATCCTGCATAGAATAATGTTCTGGGCACTAGAACAAACAAGGCAGGTATAATCACTATCCCCATGGTATTTATGGAAATTAAATAAGCAGTTTGAACAAAGCATAATGCCATAGTATATGAAGTAGATGTTATTGTAGAACAGTCTCCTCAGAATTGGGGGTCAGGAAGTCTTCTGGGAGGAAGTAATATCTGAATGGATGCTGCGGGATGAGTGGAAATCTTCCTGACGGACAAAAGCCTGTCGGAAAGTGCTTGTGGTATTCCAACAAAAAGGAATAGCACACAAGAAGGCTTGGGGATACAACAGTGCATGAACTAGAAAGAAACCCACACATGTACAGTCAACTGATCTTCAACAAGGGTGTCGAGAATACACAATGGAGAAAGAAGAGTATCTTCAACAAATAATGTTGGGATAACTGGACATCCACATGCCAAAGAATGTTAACTGGTTGCTATGCTCCTATCCGCTAACTAGCAAACTGTTGTACCCCTATCTTACACCATATCCCAAAATGATCTCAAAATGGATTAAAATTTAAATGTAAGAACTGAAGTTGTAAATTTCCTCAAAGAAAACACAGGAGCAAAGCTTCATGACATTGGTCTTGTCAATGATTTCATGGGTATGACACCAAAGGCACCAGAAACAAAAGCAACAATAGACAAATGGGGCTTATACTAAGTTAAAACACATCTACATGCAAAGAAAACACTCTACAGTGAAAAGGCAACCTATGCAATGTGAGAAATTATTCACAAATCACATATTCAATAAAAAGTTAATAACCAAAATATATAGGGAACTCCTACAACTCAATTAAAAATTGGGAAAAGACTTGAATAGACATTTCTCCACAAAAGACAGACAAATGGCCAACAGGTCTACGAAAAGGTGCTCAACATCACTAATCATCAGGGAAATGCAACTCAAAACCACAATGAGCTATTTCACACCTGTTAGGATGACTATTATTTTAAAAATAAATAAAAGATAACAATTTTAGCAAGGTTGTGGATAAATTGCTCAACCTCAATTTTAATAAGAAAAATACAAATTTAAACGGACATCTCATAAAAGTTTTGACACAAGACTCAGTTGCAAGAGCAGTGGGCCAACCTACACTCTCATGGGTTGATGGTGGCAATGCAAAATGGTAGACACATGGGAAAAAAATGATCATATCTGGCAAAATGACAAACACATTTTTTGACTGAATAGTACAAATTTTAGAAATCTATCCTAATTTTACCTGGCCAAAAAAATTGCTTAGGCACAAGAATATTCTCTGTGGCACTATTTTTAAAAGCAAGAAATTGAAAACAATCCAAATATCTTTCAGTAGGGCAATGTTTGAATAAACTACAGTACATTAATATATTATCAACTCAAATTATATTTTAAGAAAACCTAGGTTATTTAAATATAGACTGAGTACAAGGTCATATCTATGAATTATTGATCATTTTGTAAGATATAAGTATGGCATTACTACGATTACATAAAAAACAACCTTTTTTTCTTTAAACAGAGGCATATGGATATATATGGGGTGAAGTGACATGATATCTATGATTTGCTTTAAAATTTTATTAAGGTAGACCAAGAAATTAAACAATGGTTTCAAATAAAAGTTGTGATTACCAGTGATTTGTCTACTTGGAGGTAGTATAAAAATATGTGTTAAAGTATACAATAGCTTAACTAGTGAAAACAACTCTATGGCTATTTTTAAAATATAGAAAGATTATATGTCAATATTAAATATATTTTAAATAATATTCTGTCAATCCAGATCTTAAAATACTAATGCCATGAATCAGTGTAGATAGCATAATGCTCACTGATGTACTAGAATCATAGAATTCCATCCCGGGAAATTCTTTAACCATTATTGCCCATACGTATTCCTTTCTGATGTCTGAGTGAAGTAATTATCCAGCCGCTATTTACACACATTTAGAAACAGAGAACTCACTACTTTATGAGGTGGCTCATTTTATGCTTGAGCAGCTCTTCCTTTTAGTGATCCAAAGAAATCTTCCACGAAAGTTTTAGAGCTTAGATAAGCTCTTGTGCCCCTAGAGATGCAAGCACAATGCACGAAGAGAAAAAGCAAGAGCTCAAGAAAAGACTAAGGCAAAAGCTGGTGAATCCAAATCAGGATCCCATCCCAGGGACCCATGTCCCTAATCTTCACCCTTTCTCTCAATAGACACTAGTCACTTTCAGTTCCAGTGACATGATTGATTCTAGCCATGAAATTCTGGATTCAGTGGCATACATCTGGTGACATGCTATTGAATAGTTGACTTCTATTCTAGATCAACTAGATCAACTGACTGGTTTCTGGTTTTTGTTTTTGTTTTTTTATCTCTTCCTTCCTACAGCTTTGGGTAAGAGTGTGATTATGAGGAAGAGGGAATCGCACGGAGTGTGATCACAGCCAATGAGTTAACACTGACCTCAAGGCAGACTAGGATCCCTCTTTGGGAGCCCCACTCTAAGCTCCCATCTTATGCCAATGTGTAAATATTTGAAAAAACAATATTACTCTTGTCACATCCTTGCTAACATTAATTGGCTGTTTATTGTGTGTTAGGTGATTTCACATATTTATAATATTCACAAAGATAGCATGAGCGACGTTGTCTTATTCCTATTTTACAGAGAAGGAAACAAAGAGAAAGAAAAATCATAATAAATAAAGAGTCAGTACTCAAGTTCTTGTATATTGGACTCCAGAATCTATAAATGTGTTTCATGACTAAAAGCTATTGGTACAGAAATTAATTCCAAATTCCAGAGATGATCAACACAGTCCATAGGCCTAAGTGGCTTTCTCACTACTTATGATAGACTTTATACTTCTCTAAAAGAGCTGAAGTCCAAGTCAGGAATTTTGCATCCAGATTACTATTTTGCTTTCTTATGCATGAACTTAGGGTCAGCTATATAGGGTATCATAAAATCACTGCATCTCCTTCTTGGGTTTGTGCTGTTGACTTTTTGGGCCCAAATTTTGGTTATTACACTGATTCCCATTAAATTTTACCTAACCTTTTATTCAGCCCACTGGTGAGTTGATCATGAACTTATAAGGCCCTGGATCTATTTTGAAATGCTTGCTAATATTTCAAGTTTTGTGAACTCTGTTGTTTTGATTTCTCCATTTTTTTCAATTATTCCCTACAAAATTAAACAGATATCCCTGTAACATACAGCCAGAAATCACATTTCAATTTGAACCTCAATTTACCATCCAGCAGCCTGTGATACATTAATTCAATCTCCTAACTTCAACATCAGCACCTATGCCTCTCTTTGTTCACAGGTGTCTTAGGAGAAGACGTGTATATACTCACTGACACCCATCTATATTGTGGCTGCCACAGTGGCTCTGTAAAAAGTAAGATAAAACAAAAAGAAGGTCTTATGAGCCTCCTCTACAAGCTGTGTTGACTCTGAAACTGTTATCTCCAGAATCTGGCTCTGAGTCTGTATCAGTTTTCCTAGTCTCTCCTTTGTGCCCTTATCTTCCTCCTTTTGCCGTCCCGTCTGTTTCCTGTTCCCCCATCCTTCAAAGGCCAGGGACCACCAGGACCACCAGACCATGTCAGCCTTGCTCAAAGCCTTTCACGTTACTACAGCTTCTTCATTTCATCTTTCTGGGGACATTCTACTTGTTGTTCCCATTGTGTGAGATGGTTCTCCTGGATTTTCACTCATTCAACACAAGTTTACTCTAATGCTTTTCAGAGAGAGCGCAGATGTAAAATGAAAGTTGACATGTGCCTTGCATCCACTGAGGATGTCACAGTGTAAACAGCAGCCCCATTGCCTAGCCCGAATAGCACAAAATAGCTGAGGAGACTGAACGTTTGGGTTTTCTTAACCTACACTTTCATTCCTGAGTTTATGTGGAATTTCAGCTATCTAGGTATTAATTGGTCGATTGCTGTCACTCCCAAGTTGTTATCTCATCACTCCATTTTTTTAAGCAGCATGCTTGAAAATCTGCACTTGTCAGAGAGTTTGCCCCCAGTTCCTCTCCCATTACAAATGTGGCGCCATCTTCCCTCCTTCACATGATAGCGGACTTCACAGGGCTCCCTGTTAACAGGATGAAAACAAGCTATGGACTATCTAATAGAGAGTATATTTATGATATCTTTATTAATATTCTGGTTTACTACAAAAAAAGCATATGCCATATATATCATATTCAATCATCTTTTAAATAAGCCTTTAATATGAGCCAGATACATAGATAGCTCTGGAGATGCAATAATGAATGGCACAGATTCTTTCCCCAGAGAGTGACCCTGTGTCTATTAGTGCACACAGTTAAAGACGGACAGAGATTGTATATAATAATGAACAAAGACTGAAAAATAGGGGCTCAAAATTAGTATATTAGAGACTTTTCCTGTTTATTTCTGTTGATTTTCCGTTTATTCCTGATATTTCAATTCTTCTGTTAGAAAAATCGCATAGCCTAGTGATTTAGATCTTCAGCTTTGAAATTATTTGCTATATAAATGCTTCCACTTACCACCTCTGTGACCTTGTGGAAGCTAATAACCTCTCTGATACTCAGTTCCTTCAACTAGAAAAATCCTGTAAGAGTATTCTGAAGACATAACATATGCCACATGTGAACGGTGCCTTACCAGCTAGCACTGGGTAAGCACTTACCTGCCATGTGTCTCACACTGTTTGAAGAGTTTTGCATGTATTTTCTCATGCCTGTTTCACAATTACCCTTGAAGTTTGTGCTTTCATGCTTTCCACGTTTCAGATCACTATGCTGACACAGGTTAAGTGGAGGTGTCAGTGTGCTAACTCAGGCTGTCTGACACCAGAGTCCTGGGGTTAGCCATCAAGTACATGAAGGGTAGCTTTAATCAGTTATAGGAAAAGCAAAAAGTAAAGTACCATGAACCCCTTCTACTTTTTGTTCATCCATTCCTCACAAACAACTTTAGTTCAGCAACTAATGGGCAGATTCTGCCTCTCCAGTAAGTACTTTCATTCCCTTTTGCATATTGATATAAGTTCATATGACCCAGGTTCCACATGACCGCAGACAACCACGGTTCTTGCTGTATGTGGGGTGCAGGGCTGTTGGATATGACAAAGTTTAAAGAGCATTTTTGCTTCCCATTCTTCAGGCTGGAAGGTGGTGCAGCAATTCTTGTCCAAAATCAAAGGTGACTGGTTGGAGTGCATAGACTTCTGTGGTCTCGTCAGAGAAGCAGTGTAACCCTTCAGTCCATATTCAGAAGCAATATGAGTCAGAAAAAAGAAAAAAAAGTCAAGTCTTCCTGTCCCTAATATATAGTCATCCAGAGCTGATGAAGGTCATGCATTCTGATAATAATCCAACAACATTCTAATAAATGAACCTCAGAATATTTTATGGCTGGTGTTGTGGTTAGTTTTACGTCATCTTGGCTAGGCAATAATATCCAATTATTCAATCAAACACTAAAATAGCTGTTGCTTTGCGGGTATTTTGTAGCTGTGATTAACACCTCAGTCGGTTGACTAAATCAACAGATTGGTTGGATGATTGAGAAGAAATCATCCACAATAATCTGGGTGGGCTTCATCCAATCAATCAAAAGACTGAAAAGCAAAATTGGGGTTGCCCTGAGGAAGAAGAAATGTGGTCTGCAGACTGCGCCATCAGCTCCTGCCTGCCTCCTGGCCTGCCCTGCAGATTTCAGATGTGCCTAGTCAACCCCCGCAATCACATGGCATATACCAATTCATTGCACTAAAATTTCTAAATGAGGGTGCAAACACACACACACACAAACACACACACACACGCACACACACAGGTTCTGTTTCTTTGGTAGAACTCTGATGGATATACAGTAGTCAATATCCAAAAGCACCACATGCACTCACTTGTTAAGGGTGCAAGACTATACCAGGCTGTAATGATTTTTCACCCATCGCGAATGATTGCATTTAATTCATGTCACGAAACAGAAGAGTGACAAACATCTTTCAAAATGGAATTCTGGTGTCTGAAGTGCCCCATCATCACTTACTTGTGGATTAATCAGTTGCCATAGAAACCCCAACAACCTGCAGCTGCGGGTCCCCCAATTCTGGCTATGACAACAGGCATGAAGAAGGGAGTCTGCAAGGTTAGCATTGCTGTTGATGCAGAGCTTCAGAGCTAGGAAAACTGACAAATGGGGCACCGTAGAGTGAGGTCATCAGGGAGGAAGGGATTATGACACCATTGTTGTTATCAGTCTTGTGTTTTTTCTGGTGTTCAGAGAGAACCAAGGGACAGGATAAAATAGTGGCTGGGTACCCACCAGCACTGCCTGCCCTCTGCGAACTGTTCTTCTGACACCCTCATTAGTGTTTGTCTCCTCGAGAATTCTCATGCCCATATGTTCTCACTCATAAGTGGGAGTTGAACAATGAGAACACATGGACACAGGGAGGGGAACATCACACACCCACACCAGGGCCTGTCATGGGGTGGGGGAAAGGGGAGAGAGAGCATTAGGACAAATACCTAATACACGCGGGGCTTAAAACCTAGATGATGGGTTGATAAGTGCAGCAAACCACCATGGCATATATATACCTGTGTAACAAACCTCCACATTCAGCACATGTATCCCAGAACTTAAAGTAAACTAAAATAAAATAATGAAATAAAAGAATTGTCATGCCCATAGATATGCACAGCAATATTTCAAATTTCTAATCAGACCTGAAAGGCATTCTAAGAAATCTCACTTGAGATACTTTATTAATGATAAGAGTCAGTCAGTTTTTCCATTCTTTACTTTTCACAAGTAATTATCCAAATTGATCCCCACATCCCATAAAGAAAAACGTATTTCTACCTATGCTTTTACATAATTATATTATCACAGCTATAAAGGCAGTGATGGCACAACTGTATATGTGGGTGTAGGCCTCAATATATATAAAGTATATAAATCAATATAATATATGTCCATGTATATTCATGTTTAATTAATTGACGGTCAGGAAGATTTTAATATGTCTTTATAATATTTGAATCCCCTAAAAATATTTTCTCAATTCGACCTGGAAAATTCAAGGAAAAAAGAATTCTGAGTCCTCAGTGAAATTAATATTTATTTACAAACAATAAACAGTTGGTAGAGAGGTACTGGCCTAAGAAAAAAACTTCACTAACTTCTAAAATTTGTTTTGGAGTAGGCCTGAATCTCAAGATATATTGTTAGTGCTGTTAAAAAGGAAAAGGAGCATGGAGGGTATGTTTCCTGCTGTCCATTTCATCCTCCAAGTTTGTTCAGCTACTTTTCATTTCATATTTTTAAAGGCCAATATTTTATATTTAATAGCTTAATACTATTTTAATATTACACCTTTTAAACCTCACTTAAATATTTTCTGAGGAAATGAATACAGGTTTGCTACAACTGAAATATAAACCTTCTTTTAATTAGTTCCAAAAGCATATTTTATTGGAATTTAAGACCATGTAAAGAATGAAATGAGATCCCATAATCTTAAAAGCATGACTCAGCCACTTCTAAAATTTTACATCATACCAACACAAAATGACCATAACTAGATATATTTTATGTTGTACATTAGGTGTATATTTTTGCTGCAGGAAATATAAAAAAAGTATAAATGTGTATACATACACACACACACACATACCCCTATATATTACCAAAGTCTCATGTAGAGTAACATCAGTGTCTATTATGGACCAGACACGGAACTGGCTATTTTGCACATTTGACTAGTCAAACATTATAAAAGCTATGGAAGTTCTTAATTATTTAATTAATATTGGACGTTTTCCAATTTGAAGGATTTCAAATTGTTTTCAGTGACGTAAAAAATGTGCCCAAATGGCCCAATTGGAAAGTAAGGACATTTTTTCCATCACTCATGGAATTTTTTTTTTTTTTTTTGAGAGGGGGGGTGGCTTTTTCTCCCGCGCTGGAGTGCAGTGGCGCGATCTCGGCTCACTGCAAGCTCCGCCTCTTGGGTTCACGCCATTCTCCTGCCTCAGCCTCTCCGAGTAGCTGGGACTACAGGCTCCCGCCACCACGCCTGGCTAATTTTTTGTATTTTTAGTAGAGTCGGGGTTTCACCGTGGTCTCGATCTCCTGACCTCGTGATCCGCCTACCTCGGCCTCCCAAAGTGCTGGGATTACAAGCGTGAGCTACCGTGCCCCGCCCTGCTGGGCCCCTTTTCTAGACAACCAATCTTCATCAGCAATTTAGGATTCCTGGCCAGTTAAGCAGCAAGGCTAGGAGACTGCTCCAACTCTAAAGCCAGGGCACACTCTAAATAGCAGGTAGTCCTCTGTGTTGCTGGTTTCTAAATCTTTTGAACATCAACCTCCTCTACGCACTTGCCTCATATTTGCCAGTGAATTCCTCAGCAGTAATCCAATTGCATGACATAAGTCAGGCAATCCTCCAGATTTTTAAATAAAATACAAACCAATTGCTCAGCAGAAACTGTATCCCTAATTTAAAAAAAAATTATTGTCACCATCTTGGTCCCAACCAGGACTCCTCACACAGGGAATTCTGGTAATATAATCAACAGGGTCCTGAAGGGCATTCCTGCTCTCCCTGCATGGAAATGATGGGCGAGCTGCTTCGTATGGCACCACATGGAACATGAACCAAAGCGCAGGTCTTCATTACCGCACCCCCATCGAGGTGCTCTGGCTTATGTCAGGGGAACCATGAAATATTTACACACGAGGAAATGAGACTCTAGGAGATTAAACAATATCTTATATCTAGTCACATGCTACTATTTATCATAAGGTATCTGTTGGGCATTAACTCAACCACTTTATCTACACTATCTCTTGATTCTCCAACCACACTTGAGACAGGTATTATCAAGAGCTATTTTATCCTCTATAAGACGGTGTTAGGCTCAGAGACGTGAGGTAGCTTGTTCATGATCAGACAACCATGAAGCATCAGAAGCTTCATAAGGCATTCCAAACCAATCCTGTCTGACTTTACAACTTTTAATTCTTCAGTATTTTAACCTAATTCTCCCGATCATTCCACTATCCTCCCTCCCTACCATCTGGCTTAATCTGGCTCCTTCTAACCCCCAGCTCTCCCTGGGGCACCCTCACTGCCTTCTCCAGGATGATGTGAAGTCCTTTAAAACATGTCCCAAGTGTAAGTAAAGATCTTCGAGCACAAAGGGCGTTGCACAGAGCAGCAGGCTTCCATCCTTTGTTATAAAACAGAGCTTCTCTGCTACCGTATTTCCATTCAACTTTCTTCACCAAGCATGCACTTTAGCAACCTCGTTCAAAGCCCCTATAAATGGAGATGTGAAATGGGAATGGTGACACAGCGGTGAGGGCAGAGGTACGCAGTGCCACCATCATGAATTAGTAAAGCATCTTCGCAACAGGGGTCTTCTGCCCATTTGGCCTCAGCCATGCCAGCCGTGCCCCGAGCACAGAGAACAAAACTTCAGCTTCTGTTCTCCTTTTATTGGCAATGTTTTCCTTTACTTTGACGTCAGCTCCCAGATTGCTTGCTGTGATGTGCTACACCTTTCATATTTTCTTTCCAGTCATAATATTACTTCAGTCATAACCTCGGCACTTTGAGGAATAATTGTCCCTGACAAGAGGGTGAATCACTGACAGAGAGTTGATAAGCATTACATACAGATGACAGAAGTCAGGACATATCGGATTACTGCTGTGAATATAATAAAAGAGAGACTAAACACTTTGGCAGCTCAAAGACAAGCCATTTCATAAGTCTCTAGTGGGGCTATTATCTTCCATTTACTGCCACTGATAACCAGGTTGTGACTGTCTCCCTACGATCTAGTTTCAATTCACTTAACACATTGCTGACCAGACATGGAGAAGGAGGCAGAAAAGATAATCGGGAGTTTTGGGGCATTTATTTTTAATGTTTATCTTCTGGATCCCCCTTCCAGACTGATAAGGCCCTAAGTGTGGAAGCTTTAAACCTTCCTGGGAAAGGCTGGGTACAGCCACACTCCCTTTAATCTATGACTCTTTGTTTCCTTTGAAGCTTCCATATCCAGCCAAGGAAGTGATAATCCACTTTCTCCACTCCGCTGATATACCTGGGTCTAAAAGCCTGATGCAATAAACAGCCAGACTATTTTTGCATTTAGGAGCTTTGAGAAGATAAGATTATTATTTTGGCTTAGCTAGTCTGAGCCACCTGAAGAGACAGATCAAGAGTTGTGTTGTCTGTCAGTATAGACTGCTGGAGCAGTAAGAATGTGAAATGCACCTATGGAATTGGAAGGCACATGGGATAGATAGGGACTGTAAGAGATTCTGTTTCTAAATATGTAAGAAATAATTTTAACAGATCAGAATTTGTGGTATACAAGTTAGAACAAAGACTAAAGTCTTTTTAAAAGATGAAAGAAAGCCTCAACTGTAAATTATTCTATTCCTGCAAGTAGCTATGGTGGCGTCAGAGTTTAGTAAAGGGTTATATTCTGCAACACACTCCCTCTTAAATAATGTTGCCTCCCAGCTTGCTGCAGTTTAGAAATGTGTGCTCAGATCCAAGAAATTCTAGATATTGTCCTTGAACATATAGCTACTTGAGTCGTACATTTATTGTCTTTATGTTGACATAAAACAACTTGTTTATTGGCAACATACATTGTGAGATCCACTAGATAAATTAAGGGATTTTTTAGGAGCAGTTTCAACAATCAGGCAGGCTGGGATTACAGTAAGGTGGGCCGGGAAGAAGCAGGAAGCCACCCAAATGGTACAGATACGAGCATAAGAAAACAGAGCTGGCACATGAAAAATGTCCAGAGGACACGAAATATTCAAATCGAATTTAAGCAACTATTGGTATCAGGGAGTCAGTATGTGAGACCTAATTAGAAAATGAGGTGTCCTTCAAAATTTCTTTGAACACATCTACCTCTGTTAGGTACCAGATGCTGGGTTAGAGCTAACTGGATTATCATGTAAGCTTGGGCAGTTTGTGTACTGCCCAACTCCATAGAGCTCAAGTCACAATAGAGTCTATGTGAAGGACACACATTCATGTTGTTCAGTGACAATCTATCTGCACAGTTTTACTCAGCAGCTCCCTAAGAATATAAAAGCAAAAATCTGTCCCTTTTTATCCAATGTTCTCTGGGCTTTCTTCAGAGAATTCACATAGCCTATCAACTGAGAAAATCTAAAATGAAGCCCAATTGGTTAGTGGCCTATGGAGTAGAACAGAAACACCCTGTAAAGGGGATGTTTCAGCTCCACCCTAGGAAAACATTCACCAGTTTTAATTCTAAAACCCACAATATGGTGATGCTGAGTTTGCTGATAAACTTCCTGCTTCTCTCCAGATGGCTCAGACGCTGGAGCAAATACTCCCAGGCTGATGGGTGAAGTTTTCTCAGTAGACACATCTGCAGGCATGATAAATTAGACAGAGATTGACAACAACCAGATCCAATTGATGTGTGGTAAGAGGTTTTTCAGTTCCGAAACCACACAGCATCCTCTCTAAACTTGCCTACGAGTTTCCTAGAAGCCTGAATCGATGCGGGATGGTCACTGCACAGTCAGCGCAAGGTTTTGCAAACCAACGCTTTGAGCTTCAGTTCAGGATACAACATTTAAAAAAGAGGTGATAGCACTGAATTATTTGTTTTCTTCATTGTAGTTTTTCATGTTGAGAGTTTCATTAAGATGAGGCTTATGAACAAATTGTATGACATGAGCTTTTACATCTTATTGTTCTAGATTCCAAATCCCAGGGGTACGCTAGGGTGTGCTCAAAATCACCATCTCTGTAGTGAAGGGGTTTTATTCTACAACAGTGCCTAGGAACTCAATTGCCAATGGATAGGGGCAGCCTAGGAGAAACAGGAAAACGGTAGGAAAAGGACCAGGATCTCCACGATGGCTATAATTCACCCATAGTCAGTACCCAAACATGTCAACATCAAAGCAGCCTTCAAAGTTAGGTAGTATTATCCCTGTTTTAAGGATGCAGTAACTAAGATTCAGAGTTTGTCAAGGTCCCTTAGTAAGGAAGCAGCAGATCAAAGATTGAGCCCATGCATCTGACCAAAACCAAGTTCATTTGACTCCTCTGAGCTAACTCTCATTAATGGAACTGGAGTCCATCAGGCATCTCTCCCATCCCTTCACCTTCCAGAAAAAGGCCCAGCTATAGACTAAAGAGAAAAGTTCATCCAGATAAAATATGAGGAATATAATCAAATCAGAAATAGAAGTTATTATTATCATTAGTACCTCTCTAGATAACATGCAAATATCTATGCAAGCAACAATTGGAGACACTTGCAACAGGCAGTAAGTTATTGGCCCCCAAATCCAGAAGGTGAATTTTAGTTCTTTGGAGAAGAGGGAATTGTATGAGAGTGAGTAAGTGCTATCATGTATAAAAGGAGTTCCAGGAAAGCTCTCCAGGCAGAAACTCAGCATCTGCGGATAGATGAGTAGAAGTCTCTCTGGTAACTAGGCCACGGGGTGAGGTGAGAGTGGGACCTACTAAAGTCAGAGGACAATTGCTAGGAAGGTTGAACTTACTGCTGAACTATCTGAGCAACAGACTTTGTATTTCTGAGCCCCCACCAACCCAAGACATGATCAAAGCCCACACTTGGGTGGACCTGAAGGCCTCTGTATAGGAACAAGGAATCCAGAAGGATGACAGAATTTGTTTCTTGAGATCTTCCCCTGGCCTTCCATATCATTTCTGTGCATTTTACATCCCTTGTGGATAATCATCAGGCAAAGTAATATTCAGAGATGCTATGAATTACTTGCTAGAAATAGGATATTTGAAAGCTATTTTTACCTCTAGGCATAAAAACCTTATATGAAAAAAAAATACAGAAAGAACTTATGGACAACTTTTGTTAGATACAGCCTTCTAGTGTGATGGGTAGCTCGGGAACACCAACTCTAGAGTTGGACAGTCTGATTCCACTAGCAGCCCTCTTCTACCTACTGCCCAGGGACACTGGTGCAGTAATTTAAGTTTCTCCTTCTCTTAGTTTCCTCTCATACTAAATGAGATAATGATTGAGTTGTTATGAATTAAACTAATTTTAAATGTAATTTAACATTGGACTCATATTAAACTCAGTAAATGTAGGCTATGACGATTATTATCCTTATTATAATTAGTTTGAATGCCCAAGTATAAAATATCTGTCTTTTTCCATGAATTTTAGGGTCAATGAGAAGAATATTTGGAACAGGCTTTAAAAACCAGGATGAAACTACAGAGCTGAAGCTCAAGCATCTCCATATATTCATACGTGTATTTTTAAACCATTTAGAAAACTGTTGTCCTATGAAATGGTGGTGCTTTATGGATTAGCTCTTTGAATGTGGCCTTCTTCCTGTGTGCTACAATTCAAGTCTTTACCAGCTGAAATGCACCTAGGCCGATAGAAGATTTCAGTGACAGTAAGTAAAGTCACCCAATAAAATTGTTTAACTTTATATCATTAGGAAAGCATTCTTTTAGGATGATTCAAAAAAGATAAAACCTGTGGAATTCATTTCCGAACTATAAAACCATTGAACAAAGATTTTACAAAGTAAGGTACTTGGACAGCCATACAAATGACTGGCTCTTGTCTGAAAAATATTCCTTGGTATATTTTAAAAATTAGGAATTGGTTCTCTTTGAAATACAGAAAACCAAGAGTGAATTAAAATGTCTCTCAGGATTATTTTTAGAAATGCTTACTTATTAACTTTAGAATAAGTTCTATCAATCAAACATAAATGGATCAGGATGGAAATAGTTAATAGGATAGTCATTATGTCCATCATTGTGAGAGGTTTCTGCACTCTGAAAACCATTTTCTTAATTATTTTAGGTTAACACTTGTGCCCATAGCAGGGGGAGGAAAGGGGGCATGTGTAATCTGAAACCCCAGATATGGTGCCTGGCCTGAATTGAGATAACATTAAAGATTTTATTGCTGATACATTATAAATTATTTCTATTACTGTGGTCCTGCGGGTATTGCATTGTCAATGCACTTTGCCTATTACCTCACTTAATGTTATTAACACACTTTGGGGTATAAAATTACAGTTTTATCATGGAAACCTTAAACACTTACATCCAAAGTACTGAATCAAGTTATTATCTTTACTGACCAGACCTATTTTATTGTCATTTTATCACTCATAAAATCTGAGATTCAATTTGATTTAACTATTAAGTAAAGCTTGGTCTACAAGAGTTTAAACCCAGCTGTAATATTAATATATTAATATATAAGATGACTTCATTTTATTAAAGGTGAGGTAACTTTGAAAACCTCTTTTAATGTCTTTCTGCAGCTAAGAAATTTAACCTGACCTGTTTGCACTTCCATTTCACCAACATCGACAAAAATTTAAGATCACCTTCTTGTAGGATGCTGAGCGCTAACTCTAACCTGCTTCTGGCCTGCAGAAATGCCTGGGACACATTAATCAGCCACAAAATAGCACCGCTCATCAAAGTGTCAAGACATGATGTTCAGTTTTAAAACAAAAGCACTAAGAATCCACCACGTTAATGAAACACGATCCACGGTTAAGAAATTTGAAGCAGAAGTCTATGAGCACACCATTTCAATAGCTCCTAAAATTTTTTTTGTAAATGAAGGTTGGGTCCCAAAATTAAGCTATCATTCAGAAAGTTAAAACTACAGATAAGGGCATAGTTATGCCAAAGTTTTTCTATAGGGACCCCTTGTAGTCTTGCCTCCATGACTACGTACTAGGAAGAAATTTGTTGCTAGCCTGATTTGATTGTAAAAAGCAATACATAATTATATCTTGTTACGTCAAATGCCATCTTGATATTGGTCAAAAAAGTTTTAAATTAAAAAAAACAAAATATGCTATAGTCTATGAAAGAAATCATGCAAGAGGAAGTTGTTTTATTGAAGTTCAGAGCTTTGCTTTTTCCAAAATGCATTACTCCTAAGTGTTACAAATCGAGGCTCCACTACCACGAACTACTATTACGAGAACATGCTGCAATTCTGTAACTCTGAGGAGGCAGGATAGAGTAGAGATTTTGGTTGGCCAAATGACTAGTATTCTGACCTTTAATTTCAGCACCTGTAAAGAAGAAATAACACCTCCCGGAGCTGCTGAGGGGTTTCATTATGAAAGCGTCTGGCACATAGAAGGTGCTCAGTAAGCAATCATTCAATAAGTTTCTCTATTCCTACAGTATCATATCAGCATGAAATACGGCCCTCAGGAGATAGTGTGCCATTAGACTGCTAAACCTGGAATCATAACTAGATGGAAATGCAGCCAAAGTTGGGTGTGGGGGTCCCTAATGCACAGGTTAGTGCACTTGAAGCAATGGTCTTGCTGCATGACAATCCAGGCCTTGTGGCCAGCACCCGGAAATCATCAGATACCAGAAGCTGCATCCAGTTTACAGAAATCTCCTTTCTCTGTCCGTGGAGAAATCCTCATGTTACATGAGATAAAGACATTTTGTTAACACAGAATTTTGAGGAAAAACTTGAAACTTATCTAACAAGTGTCAGCAGGAACAACATAGATGGTCTCATAAAGTAAGAAGTGGAAAATTCCTTGAAATTTAAAGAAAGCATGATGCCAGCCACACGAAGCAGCTTCAATAGTGGGTAAAATTGTGTCAAAAATTAGTTGGAGTGGATGAGCTTCATTGGAGATGGAAAAATAAAGCTAGAATAGGCTTTGGAGATCACTAAAGTTAACTCTTATATTGACAGGTAAAAAAAAGTGTGTGTGGTGGGGGGAACTTAACAAGCTTTAGAAATTTGCCTAAAGTCACACAGCTATTTGATGGGAAGACTGAGCCCAACACTCAGGCTTTCTAATCCTAAGTGTAGTATCTTCCCTCTTCACTGTAAATCATGGCAGCTCTCTTCAGACCTTCAACCTCCTGTTTATATGCCTATTTCCTGCAATAAACATTGATTATCCCCTGCTGAATGACAGGTTATATGCTGAGCCCTGTGGTAAGACACCAGTGACCAAGACTTGCTCTCTATTTGTCTTGTAAGAAAAGGCAAACACAAATAATGGATTCATTTTCTTTTGTGCATTATTTGTTGTGTATGAGAGAATGTGTGATTAGAAGTATATATGTACGTATGTGTGTGTGCATATGTGTGTGTTCCTCCTCAGCTAATTCTATCATAAAATTTGAAGTTTCGAAGTTTCATTATGGGGTATTCAGTGGGTCTTCTACCTCTTGTTCTTTCTTTCTGGAGTTGAGGAAGCGCTTTCTGTGTAAGGCCATCTTTTCTTGGAATATTCTCTCATTGTTTCAAATGCAACCTTTCTCCATCCAATTGCATCTCTATTCCTTTTAAGCTTCTAATTAAAGGAAATGGAGATTTTGTGGTATGTTTACCATGTCGCTTACATTTTCCTCTACCATTTTTGTATCTGTTTGTTCTTTTGCATTGTCTTCTAGTAGATATTCGTCAGAATGACCTTTGAGCTCACTAATTTCCATTCAGCTATGCCCTTTTGCCATTTGCCCTATTTACTTAGTGTTTTATTTTACCTGAATAATCAAATATTAAATTTCTAAGGCACATGGATGATTTTCTGTGGATTTACCATATTTCATATCTTTCTGATAATGATGACCATTATTTATATATCTATGTAAATAAAATTAATAATATAAATAAAATTAATATAATTGATAATATTTATATTCTTCTAAGTGATAATAATTGTTTATATTTTCTGAGAGTCCTATTTACATAATTAGCTCTGGTTTTTCATAGTTTCTTCCCTTTCCTTCTGTTCCACGATAATGCCTCTAGAGGTAATTTCCTTCTTTTACACATCTGGAAAACAAGGAATGTGATCAAAGAAGGCTAACTACCTTTCTTACTCCCTTCACCTCACTCCATCCTTCCTCCAGCTTTAACAAATGTTTTCCCTTTCTTTGGTTTTAATTAATCCTTCCTTTGTGTACACACACACACACGCATGCACAATCCTTAGATACTACAATGTCTATGACATAAATACTATATAACTACCATAGATACTTTTCTCCAGTTTGCTTTTTTTTTTCATTTAAAAAAGCATGCTGGCCAGGCGCAGTGGCTCACACCTGTAATCCCAGCACTTTGGGAGGTCGAGGCGGGCGGATCACAAGGTCAGGAGTTCCAGACCAAACTGACCAACATGGTGAAACCCCAACTCTACTAAAAATATAAAAATTAGCTGAGCGTGGTGGTGTGCGCCTGTAATCCCAGCTATTCAAGAGGCTGAGGCAGGAGAATCACTTGAACAAGGGAGGCAGAGGTTGCAGTGAGCCGAGATTGCACCACTGCACTCCAGCCTAGGCGACAGATTGAGACTCCATCTCAAAAAAAAAAAAAAAAAAGCATGCTGAAGATCAACCACATAAAACATGAAGATATTTCCCATTTTTTGTTATAGCTACACAATATTCCACTGTGTAGGTATACCTTTAGGCTATTCAATCAATGCCTTAGGTTCTAAATTTGATCTTGAGTGATTTAACCTCTATGAGCCAAGCTCATGCTCAGTGCCTCATTGATGGTAGCTGCTCAATAAGTTTTGGTAAACGATAAGGAAACCCTGACTGGAAATCTTTATCAGAATTTTAAAGGAAATAAATGTAAATACATACAAAGAACTTAGAACAATCACTAGAATATACTGAGTGTGCAATAAATGGTAACTTTTCACATTATTATTGCTTTATTTTTTTACTTCTAATTTTTAATTAATAGCAAAAGAGTACTCAGAGTGGCTGTTGATACATTGGCATGATTATTTTTCCCATGATTGGGAAATTTCATGATTAGTTTTACAAGAGATGACTCCATTTGGCCCAAGCACTTAATTTGTTGGAAAAGGCCACAGGAAGATCAACTATGAAAGTTGAAAGGCTCTTATTCTCCAAGAAGGTAATTTTGCCCCTAGGTGAGAGGTGATAGGGAATTTTAAATAACTGGGTAAACTCAAACATCTCTCTCTCTCTCTCTCACACACACACACACACACACACACACACACAAACACACAGCTAGTGTTTCCTGATGGAAAAACATACCACCACTTATGAGATATTTTGGCCAAATGATTGAACCTGAATCTGATTCACCTCTGATCCAACAGCCTGTTAGGAAGAAATACAGGCATGACAGAACAAAGATGAAATTAGCAAAATTCAGAAAGTGAGAAATTTTACAAAAAAACATATATATGAGGTTTGTCAAAAAGTAAATTACAAGGGAAAAATACATGGAGTGGAAATATACAGATCAAAAGAGACTATACAACTCCCCACTCCTCCCTCTAGTCCCTGAAGACCACCGTTCCACTCTACTTCTATGTGTTTGACTGTGTTATATACTTTGAATAACTAGTATCATGCAGTATTTGTCCTTTTGTGATTGGCTTATTTTACTTCCTTCCTCAAGGTTCCTCGATATTGTTGCATGATTATACAAGATTAATAAATTTTAGAAATTTGATATACAACATTGTATCTATCATTAACGATACTATATTGTGCACTTAAAAATTTTTAAGAGGGTAGATTTCATATTAAGTGTTCTTGTCCCAGTTGAAAAAAAAAAGATAGAGAGTTTTTTGTTTGTTTGTTTTCAGTTTTTTCTGAGATGGAGACTTGCTCTGTCACCCAGGCTGGAGTGAAATGGCACGATCTTGGCTCACTGCCTCTGCTTCTGGGTGCAAGCGATTCTCCTGCCTCAGCCTCCTGAGTAGCTGGGATTACAGGTGCCTGCCACCACGCCCAGCTATTTTTTGTATGTTTATTTTTAGTTTCACCATGTTTGTCAGGCTGGTCTCAAACTCCCGACCTCAGGTGATCTATCAGCCTTGGCCTCCCAAAGTGCTGGAATTACAGGCGTGAGCCACCACACCCAGCAAGAAAGAGAGACTTTATAGCTGTATACCTTTTGGGGGAATACTACTTGAGTCAGCCAACTTTTACAAAGTATAATAAAATCAAGAAAATATGAACAATAACAGGTATTTGAGAATAGGAAGAAATTACTATTGATTTCCTTAAGTGCTGTAATAGTATTGTGTTTATATTTTTAAAGATCTTTACCTTTGAGAAATGTATACTGAATTTGCTGGAGGGAGGTGGTATAGCTGAATAGAAGGCTCCAGCAATTGTCCTGCCACAGGAACACCAAAATGAACAACTATCCATATAAAAAAAGTACGTTCATAAGAACCAAAAAAATCAAGTGAGCAATCACAATATCTGATTTTAACATCATATTAAGGAAAGAGGCACTGAAGAGGGTAGGAAAGGTAGTCTTGAATCACTACAGCACCTCTCCTTCATCCCCCAGCAGGGACCATGGGGTGCGGAGAGAAAACCTGTGCTCTTGGAGGAAGGAAAGTGCAGTGATTGTGGGATTTTGCATTGGAATTAAGCACTGCTTTGTCACAGCAGAAAGCAGCATAGGGCAGAATTCAACCTGAGCCCATGGAGAGGGTGTATAAACCAGCCCTAGCCAGAGGCAAATCATCCATCCCAGGTTGGAACCTGATTTTGAATAAGCCCTGACACTGTGGGTTAAAGTGCTCTGGGGTCATAAATAAACTTGAAAGGCAGTCTAGGCTACAAGGACTTTAATTCCTGGGCAAGTTCTGGTGCTGTGCTGGGCTCAGAGCCAGTGGACATGGAGTGCACACGACCTACCGAGACACCAGCCAGGGCAACAAAGGGAGGGCTTGTGTCACCCCTCCGCCAAGCCCAGGCAGTGCAGCTCGCAGGTCCAGGAGAGACTCCTTCCTTCCACTTGAGGAGAGGAGAGGGAAGAATAAAGAGGACTTTGTCTTGCAACTTGGATACCAGCTCAGCCACAGTAGAACAGGTTACCAGGCAGAGTCCTGAGGTCCCCATTCAAGGCCCTACCTGAACATTTCTAAACATACCATGTCCAGAAGGGAACCTACTGCCTTGAAGAGAAGAACCCAATCCTGGCAGAATTTATCATCTGCTGATTAAGGAGCAATTTGAGCCCTAAAAAATCAGCAGTGGTAGCCAGGCAGTACTTGATGTGGAAATTGGGTGAGACTCAGAGCTGTGCTGGCTTCAGGTATAACCCAGCACACTCCAAGCTATGGTGGCTAGAGGGGAAGACACTTTCTGTTTGAGGAAAAGAGAGGAAAGACTAAAGGGAAATTTGTCTTGCAGCTTGAGTACCAACTTGACTACAGTGGGGTAGAACACCAAGTGGGCTCCTGGAGTCCTAGATTCCAGGCCTTGGCTCCTGGATAGCATTTCTGGACTTTCTCTGGGCCAGAGAGGAGCTCACTTCCCTGAAAAGAGAGACTCAGGACTGGCAACATTCACCACAAGCCAACTGAAGAGCCCTTGGGCCTTGTGTGAACATCAGTGATAGCCAGGCAGTACCTGTCATGGGCCTAGGGCAGTGGTGGCCACTGAGAGACTCCTCTGCTTGAAGAAAGGGAAGGGAAGACTGGTAAGGACTTTGTATTGCAGCTTTGGTGCCAGCTCAGACACAGTACAATAGAGCACCAGGTAGATTCCTAAGTTTCTCGACTCCAGGCTTTGGTTCCTGGATGGCATCCCTGGACCCACCTGGGGCTGGGAGGAACTCTCCACCATGAAAGGAAGAACACAAGCTTGGCTGGATTTGTCACCTGCTGATTGTAAAGCCTTGGGTCTTGAGTGAATACAGATGGTATTAAGGTGGTTGTTACTGTGTGTCTTGGGTGAGACCCAGTGCTGTGCTAGCTTTGGGTCTGACCCAGTACAGTCCCAGTGGTTGTGGCCACAGGGGTGCTTGTATCACTCCTCCCCCTGCTCTAGGTAGCTCAGCACAGAGACAGAGTCTCCATTTTTTGGGGGAAAGCAAGGAACGAGATCAAGAGGCTCCATCAGGTAATTCTTCTGGAATTCTTCTGGATCTTACACAAGACCAACAAGATGATACCTCTGTGAGTCTGCAAGAGCCACAGCGTTACTCAGCTTGCGGTGCCCCCTAAAGCAGATATGGCTGTGGTGACAAAAGACAATGCTGAAGTCCTTTCAAATACCTGGAAAGCCTTCCTAAAAGGACAGGTATTATTGCTGCTTGCAACGAATACCTAACACTTCAATGCCTAGACATCCATAAGCATTATGACCATCCAGAAAAACATGACTTCACCAAACAATCTAAATAAGATACCTGTGACCAATCCTCAAGAGACAGAGATATGTGAACTTTCAGACAGAATTCAAAATAGCTGTTTTGAGGAAGCTCAATGAAATATAAGGTAATGCAGAGAAGAAATTCAGAATTCTATCAGATACATTTAACAAAAAGGTTGAAATAATAAAAAAGAATCAAGAAGAAATTCTGGAACTGAAAAATGCAATCGACATACTGAAGAATGCATCAGAGTCTCTTAACATCAGAACTGATCTAACAGAAGAAAATTAGTGAGCTTGAAAACAGTCTATTTGAAAATACACAGTAAGAGGAGACAAAAGAAAAAACAATAAAAAAAATGAAGCATGTCTACAAGTTCTAGAAAAGAGCCTCAGAAGGGTAAATCTAAGAGTTATTGGCCTTAAAGAGGAGGTAGAAACAGAGATCATAGTAGAAAGTTCATTCAAATGGACAATAATGGAGAACTTTCCAAACCTAGAGAAAGATATCAATACTCAAGTAGAAGAAGGTTGTAAAACACCAAACAGATTTAACCCAAATAAGAGTACTTTGAAACATTTAATACTCAAACTCCCAAAGGTAAAGGTTAAAGAAAAGACCCAAAAAGCAGAAAGAGAAAAGAAACAAATAACAAACACTGGAGCTCAAATACAACTAGCATCAGATTTTTCAGTGGAAACCTTACAGACCAGGAAACGGTTGTTACTGTGTGCCTTGGGTGAGACCCAGTGCTGTGCTAGCTTTGGGTCTGACCCAGTACAGTCCCAGTGGTGGTGGCCACAGGGGTGCTTGTATCACTCCTCCCCTTGCTTCAGGTAGCTCATCAGAGAGAGAGTCTCCATTTGTTTGGGGGAAATATTTCCAAACTCATTCTATGTCTCCAGTATTATCTTTGCACCATAACCAAACAAAAGCACATCAATAAACTACAGGCCAACATCTCAGATGAAGAGTGATGCAAAAAATCCTCAATAAAATACTAGGAAACTGAATTCAACAACACTGAAAAGATCATTCAACTTGAGCAACTGGTATTTGTCCCAGGGATGCAAGGATGTTTCAACATACACAAATCAATCAATGTGATACATTATATCAACAGAATGAAAGACAAAATCCATATGATCACTTCAATTAATGTTGAAAACTCATTTGATAAAATTCAACATCTTTTCGTGATTAAAAACCCTCAAAAAGAAAACGGGAAGAAACATACCTCAACACAATAAAAACCATATATGACAGACACACAGCTAGTATCACTGAATGGAGGAAAACTGAATAACTTGCTTCTCAGAACACGTCAGGGCTGCCCACTTTCACCGCCATCATTCAATAGAATACTAGAAGTCCTAACCAGAGGAGTCAGACAAGAGAAAGAAATAAAGGGCATCCAAACTGGAAAGGAATAAGACAAATTATTCTTGTCTGCAGATGATCTGATCTTATTTTGGGAAAAACCTAAAAACTCCACCAAAAAAACATTAGAATCGATAAATGAATTCAGTAAAGTTAAAGCATACAAAACCAACATACAAAAATCAGTAGCATTTCTACCTGCCAACAGCAAACAATCTGAAAAAGAAGGCAAGAAAGTAATCTCATTTACAATACTACAAATAAAATAAATTCCTAGGAATAAACTTAACCTAAGAAGTTAAAAATCTCAACAATTAAAACTATGAAACATGGATGTAAAAAAACTGATGAGGACACAAAAATGAAAAGATATTCTATGTCCATTATTGGAAGAATCAATACTGTTAAAATGTTCTTAGTACCTAGAGCAATTTACACATTCAGTACTATCCCTATCAAAATACCAATGACATTCTTCACAGAAATAGAGAAAACAATTCGAAAATTCATATGGGATCATAAAAAAATCCAGAATGGACTAAGCCATCCTGAGCAAAAACAACAAACTGAAAGTATCACATTATTTGACATCAAATTATACTACAAAGCTATATTAATCAGAACAGCATGGTACTGGCATGAAAACAGAAACATAGACCAATGGAACAGAACAGAGAACCCAGAAATAAATCCCTATATCTAAAATGAACTTGCTTTTGACAAAGGTGCTTATAACATATATTGGGGAAACGGAAGTCTTTTCAATAAATGAGGCTGTGAAAACAGGATATTCATATAGAGAAGAATGAAACTAGACCCCTATCTCTCACCACATACAAAAATCAAAGCAAAATGGATTAAAGATTAAATCTAAGACCTCAAACTAGGAAATTATTGCAAGAAAACATTGGTAAACTCTCCAGGACATTGGTCTGGGAAAAGATTTCTTGAATAATTCCCTGCAAGTACAGGCAACCAAAGCAAAAATGCAACTATAGTATCACTGCAAGTAAAAGGCTTCTGCACGGCAAAGGAAAAAACAAAGCCAAGAGACAACCCACAGAATGGGAGAAAATATTTGCCAACTATTTATCTAACAAGGAATTAACAACCAGAATATATAAGGAGCTCAAACATTCTGTAAGAAAAAACTTAAAAACTGAATAAAAACTGGGCAAAAGATCTGAATAGGTATTTCTCAAAAGAAGACATACAAATAAACAGGTATATGAAGAGATGCCCAACATCATTGATCATCAGAGAAATGCAAATGAAAACTGCAATGACAGGTCATGTCAACCCAGCTAAAATGGCTTTTACCCAAAAGGCAGGCAGTAACAAAGCTGGCAAGAATATGCAGAAAGGGGAGCCCTCATACATTGTTGGTGGGAATGCAAATTAGTACCACCACTATGGAGAACAGTTTGAAGGTTCCTCAAAAAACTAAAAATAGAACTACCATATGATCAAGCAATCCCACTCTTAGGTATATACCCAAAATAATTATATTGAAGACATATCTCCACTCCCATGGTTACTGAAGCACTATTCACATTAGTCAAGATTTGTAATATTTCTACCAACTGATGAATGGATAAATAAAATGTGGTACATATCACAATGAAATACTATTCAGCCATAAAAAGGATTTAACTCCTGTCATTTGCAACAACGTGGATGGAATGGGAAGTCATTGTGTAATAAGCCAGGAAGTGAAATAAGCCAGACACGAAAGACAAACTTCATATGTTCTCACTTATTTGTGGAAGCTAAAAAAATGAAAGCAATTGAACTCATGGAGATAGAGAGTAGAATGATGTCACAAGTGGTTGGGAAGTGTGGTGTGGGGGCAAGATTAAGTAGGGATGGTTAATGGGTACAAAAATATAGTTAGATATAGTGAATAAGATGTATTTGATAGCACAAAAGGATGACTGTATTCAACAGTAATTTATTTTACATTTTTAAATAACTAAAAGAGTATCATTGGAATGTTTGTAACACAAAGAAAGGATAAATGCTTGAGGTGATCAATCTCCTATTTACCCTGATGTGATTATTAAATATTGCATGCCTATATCAAAATATCTCCTATACCCCATAATTATATACACCTACTATGTACCCACAAAAATTTAGAATAAAAAATTTAAATGTATATTAAAATTATTTAATGATAAATTGAGTTAATTATTCCATTGAGAGGATGGCTTGGCTTGTTTCCAATTCTCATATTTTCCCATAGTAATACAAGCAGGCACCTGTAATTATCAGATAAAATTTAAGTACTGGGTTGATGGAGCAACCACTATCCAGAGCGTTGCAGAGTCCATGGCAGAAAGGACTTAGAGAATCCTGCTCCCATTTTAAATCCTCTGCCCAGAAGTGGTACACTCTACTTTGGTTCACATTTCACCAGCCATAGCAGGTTATATAGCCACCTCTAACTTCTTACCATACGGCTGGAAGGAGAGAGGACACGAAATATAAGATATTACATTATATATGTACATAGGGCCTCACTTTCTAGTCATTTTTTCCATATATTTTTCTTTAGATTTCCTAATTCCAAAAAGTAAGAAAACAATATTATCATTCCCATTTTACAGATAGGGTAACTTGAGACATGGAGATCTAGCTCATTATCACAAACTAATCAAAGGTGGAAACTAAGTCCAACTTACCTTGAACTATAATTGTTCTTTCTCTTTCTTTCTTCCTTTCCTTTTCCTTCCTTCCCTCCTTCCTTCTTTCCTTCCTTCCTTCCTTCCCTCCCTCCCTCCCTCCTTCCTTCCTTCCTTCCCTTTC